>NC_081555.1:135315992-135615992 GCF_963082655.1 Stomoxys calcitrans
TAAGGCTGTATTACAACAAGAGGACGGCCTGACCAAAGGACGGACAGACACACTGACATCGTTAAATCATCTTAGAATTTTACGCCGATATATGCTTTGTAAGGTAAAAAGTTATGTTTCGATGTGTTGCAAGTGGAATGACTGCAACCTCAACGAATACAGAAACAACATGAAGTAAAACTATTTTGACTATATTTTTTTTAATTTGAAGTCAGCCTTGCTAACTACCAAGAGAAAAACCTACCCATTTTGATAGAACCTACCAAAAACGCCCCTAAATTTTGAAGGAAAACTAACCCCAAATTTGTGCTGCATTTGCATTATGAAAAGTGACCCCAAAACAAATGCACCACCCCAAAGAATGCAAATGCACCTCAAAAATAATTGCAATTTTGTCCCAATATAAAATTGAGTTTAAATTTCGTTTTACAATTTGGGGTGTATTTTCATAATACAATTTCACCCCCAAACATCAACATGCAAACAATATCACCCAAAATAGATTGTTGTTGTTGTTGCCACATTTTCATGTGGAGGTGGCGATCCTTTTCAAGCTCCTGTAGGTGAGCAAGCTCTTTCCGATCCAAAGAACCGAAGGCCGCGGGAACAGGGTGGCCTTCGGTTATTATTGAAAAAAGTAAGATGCCTTTTCCTACTGCTTCTTTCTTTTTTAAATTATTGACTGATGTTACGAGGAGCTGAGCTGCGAGCTACCGGGCGCGTCCACCCGGAGTAGTTGCAACGGCAGTCGCGAACAATCAGGGGTATCGAGCGAAGAGTCTCAGTGAGAGGTCGGCACCGGCTCTTGCAAAAATAATGAGTGCCTATGATGCTTGCTAAGACAAGGCGAGTTATTGGCTCCTTTAAATAACCAATGGCCACCCTGTTCCCGCGACAATCGGTTCTTTGGACCGCAAAGAGCTTATTTACATACAGGAGCTTGACGAGGATCGCTACCTCCACATGCAAAGTGGCTACAACAACAACAACAAAAGGCGCCAAAAACTCGCTTTATCATATCAAGTATCTTTAGCACTCAGTATTTGTGCAAGGTGCCGCCCGGCCTCTCACTGAGACTCTCCGCTCGATACCGCTGATTGTTCGCGACTGCAATTGCAGCAATTCCGTATAAAGCATTCCACTATCCGCAACTTGTAGACGAGCCCGGTAGCTCGCAGATAACCTTCTCGTGATAAAAATGAACACCATACAGATCTGATTTTAAATTTTCAGCTTGTGTGGTGCCCATAGTTATCCCGTGCGGGCAAATAGTTTGTTGTTGCGTACAGTGTACATTTGAGGTTAAATCGCATAAAACAATTTGGGGTGCAATTTCATAGATGATCTTAGCAACTTGAAAGTAAACTAAATTTAGAGAACAATATGTTAAAGAAAGAAGTAGTAGGAGAAAGCAACATACTTTTTTCAATACAAAACCTTCATACAGAAAGAGGCCAAGCTAAAAATTGCTTTGACAGAAAGAGTTGCAGGTTAAAAATATTTTCAAGAAAATTTTTTTAATTTGCTGAAAATAAAAATATTTTGAAAAAATATTTTAAAATATATAAAAATATTTATTTTCATTCTCATTGGAACGCGTCACAAAGTATCATAGGCAAAAAAATGTCTACTAATAAAAGTGTGCTAAAATCGACCGGACCGAATCGCACCATAATCGCATTTGAAAAGTTCTTTTCACGTTATCACTTTTCGGGCCATACTTGGTTTGGATGTTGGAGGTCATAGCAAAAGTCATTAAACAAAAATTAGAGATAAGAATTACGCCCTCTAGGGGTTCAAGAAATAAAATCGGAAGATCGGTTTACATATATGGGAGCTATAACAGGATTGAGAACGATTCGGACCATATTTGACACATCTGTTGAATGTCATATAACACGTCATAGTACCTCGCATAATCGGGAAATGAAGCCTTAAAATAGGTTTATTCGACAGTTCTACAAACGAAATCTGTCAAATAAACCTATTGAAAATTTAAATAAGTTTCGTGAATACCGGTGTTAGTCTTACACACGACTAACACCGGTATTCACAAAACTTAATGTTGCTTTAAAGTAGTTTTGTAGAACTGTCGAATAAATTTACTTTAAAGCTGCAAGTTATGTGAATACCGGAGCAAATGTTTGCATGATAATCTCTTTTCATACAAGCAAGTGCCCTGTTTATTAAAATTTCGGAAAATGTTGTTTTTGTAGTTAAATAAAGACCCAAAATAGAGATATAAGACCCCACAGTAAAATACAAATATACCCCAATATTACAATATTTACCCTCCAATTTAATTTGAAAAATTTGGATCTACGTTAGGGAAAACTTAGTTGATATCAATGGTATTTGTACAAAAATGTAGAACAGAATATCCTGCTGTAAATGGTATCGAGATCGGAGCATATGTGGGCGATTGTATAATCGCGGTTGCAAGACTTCTAGCTGACAGATAGACATTTAGCTTTTCGTTGTTGATGCTTATTTCGCCCGCCTTTCCCTACGTCCCGTGCAACGTCAACGACCTGACATTGTAAACGCCAATAAAAACCTCTAACTTTCCTCACCCATATAAAAACGATATCCTCCTCCATGAATCGTAGCATCATTCTGTAACTCCTAGCACCATCTCTAAACGCTGTTGATCAGCCATCGTAAACAAGCGTTGTTTTTACAGTTGTTGTTATTGTTGTTGTAGCACTGCAGTTGTGCACTGAGGCGCTACCCAACAGCTACCCGCATCCTCACTTCGTTGGCAAACTTATTCCCGTCCTTGGCCAAAGATTGAGTCTTGACAAGCCTCAACCACACAAAACCCGGGGGCAGAGCCTTCTAGCCTGGACCCGGCAATATATTTATGCCGAAAGTCCTGTAAGCTTTACATTCGTTGACTTTGTTTGCACAGGTCAATTGAAGGTCGTGATCTTTAACACAAATAGTTTAGATTAGATTACAGGGCACGCTGATTCGGATATGTTATGGTTCATTGGGTTCGCTAAATGGAATTCAGATACGGAAGGAATTCAGATATGGGCTAAATGGAATTCAGATACGGAAGGAGATCGTTACATAATTCTGGGTCTTCTATGCAGAGCCTTCATTGCTGCTTGACTGTCCATCGTGTATCGACATCAACGCAAATAACTTCCTTTTTATACCCTTTTTCCAAAATCCCAAAAATCAGGCTGGAAGACATAGACAAAGAATTGGCATCCCTTGCCACAAACATACTTTATTTGGTGTTCCTGCCCTGAAAACCAAGATGTGCACTTTTGCTCGCTTTTAACTTTTACCAACGGACAAAACATATTTGCAATATAACTTCATTGTGTAATGCATATATGATGAAATTTTATAAAACGACATTCACCACTACTTACATATAAATTTTACATTATCTTACCTTAGAACTTCCATAAAGTATGTCGCATCACTTTGTTGGCATATAAGAAATGACTTAACACAATTGTGATAATATGAAACAACGAAATAACATCACCCGATTTAACACTTATTTAAGAAAAACAACAAACTACAAACTTTAGTTAAATAATCGATTTAGATCTGAGAACTGAGCACATGCAGCACACAAAACAGATGACTGAAACACTCAAAAGAAATATAACGGTAAAACGATGTCAGTCAACAAAGGGGAGTGTTTGCACTGCGTGAAATATAGTACAACATATGTGAAGTAATTGCAAATTTGCCCATGAACATTCTATTTAGGAATAGTGGCAAACATCTTACATATCCATGCCGAAACAATTACAACAACCATTTCATATGCAGCAATCCGCCATCTTCGCATCAAGCTGATCGACGTTTTCCCAACACACGCAAAGAAATTTGTGTGCGTGTATGTATACGTGTACGTAAATGACTTCTTAATGCCGTCAAACCTGGCCAACTGTGAACAGCTGAGCCAGAGAATATGCAAGAAAGAAGATAACAACAAAGATAATCCGAAAAAAAATCTGGCATCTTAATACCGTCAAACTTGGCCGGCTGCAAACAACTGTTCGCGTGAGACCACATTTTTTAATCCGCCCTGAAAGGAATAGTGGCAAACTTCTTACGTATCAAATTTTCTAAAATTGTTGTATTTTCAAAATGTCCAATATATTGATTTACAGCAGATATATGTATTGTGTTCGGCTGCAAAAGGATTATGCATGTCGTTTTAAAATGTTTTCATTTTTGTGCTTGATATCGTTTAGAAGATGTGTAGGGATCGGCTGTTTGTTGCTTTAATGGGCGGGCAAAGTGAAATTAAGAAGGTTTATGAAACGGTAATAATAATCCACTACAGTCGAATTCAGGATAATTCTTGTCCAAGACAGCTCCACTCCGCAAATCTTCAGCCACAAAAACAACTAAACAGTGGTATTGTAGAATTATCTTAGGCTAAACTGCAGTTTACGGGAAAAATGTCAAAAAATCTAATTTTTGCATACCCCCCAAAATGATTCCAGGAAAACAAATATGAAGTCAGTTTTTTTGGCCTCGGGTCTGGGGCGCCCCCAAACGGGGCTTTTCCGTCAAATGAAACTGAACGGAATATGGACAATATGGCATTAAAATTAAAGGAAATTTTGCGTTTTATCTCATTAGTTTTATCTATAGCGTTTTTAGTGTTATCTTTTGCATTTGATTGCAGTAGTGTTATTCTTTAGGCTTTAGGTTTATCGGAAGTACGCCAATTTACCCATTAAAGGAATAGATGAGACACTCATATCAATGTCCACTTCAAGTTTTTGCTCGATGATAGCGGAGTGGATAGCAAGTGAGCTACACGTGTTTGTCCAATTCCATGGCAGCCGGTTGTGTGTACCGGATTGAACCGATGAATTCCTTGATCGGCAAGGGCTGCCGCCTCAGTGTACCATACACTGCTACTACAACAACAACGTGTTTGTCCAACAGTATTGAAAAGCTGCGCCACGGTGGACTCCAGAAGAATAGAGGTGGTGAGGGAAGCAATGTTCTGTTTTAATTTTAAAAATGCTGGTCAAAAGCTAATTTTGATATAAGAACAAAACTAATCGGGAAATGGTTAATATGGGAGCTATATCAGTATATAGACCGATTTTGACAATATATAACAAAGCGGTCAATTGATGAACATAATATTATGGTAAGTCATAACAATGCTCTGTATGCAAAATTTCAGTCAAATCCAAGCTAAATCCAAATATGAACCGTTTTGGCCCGTCTGCAACCCGCTACATAAGTAAAATTTCATGTGGATATCTTTTTTCATTGCTGTTGTTCTTGTTGTAGCCACATATTTTCATGCGGAGGTAGCGATCCTCGTCACAAAGTGCCTGTCCAATTCATTACCCTTTTTCTACGTCAACATAAAGGCCAACGATGGTAAAGAAAAAATTTGTGCAGATTATGAAATTGACTTGTTGATGGAAAAAATTCTATTATAACACTCAATTTAATTTTGTTTAAATTCAGTTGCATTTATTTCTTATAAATACGCTTAAATCTTTGTAATATTGCGTTCGACTTGTAAATAATTAAATAAATTAATACCAAAATTGTATGCCTATCAAGTTATTAAATCACAAAACAAAACTCATTAGAGCAACACGTGGTTCTATCGCTTAAAAACTATAGCTTTTAAACATTATTTCTTCTGAACCACTTCTTGGCAGGCAACTTTAGCAGTAGGATATTTAAAGTTGAAACCAGTTTCTAAAGTGCGCTTGGGCTCAATTTTAGCACCGTTCAATAATAAAGCTGATCTATCTTTTCCAAACATTAGATCAACTACAAATTCTGGCACAGGAAAAAGGCAAGGACGTCTTAAAGCCGAAGCAAATATCTGAAAAAGTATAATCATTAGATATATAAATATGTTATTCCTTGAAGTCATGCAACTAACCTTAGAGAACTCCCCATTAGTAACTATATCGGGAGCTACAGCATTCAATACACCTCGACAATTTTTGGATTCTAGACAATGCTGAATAAGGCGACAAAGGTCCTCCAAATGGATCCAAGGCAAGATTTGTTTACCGGTGCCCATGGGACCTCCTAAACCTAAGTTAAATGGCATCCAAATAGATTGAATCATGCCACCTTCACGGCCCACTACCACTCCAGTCCTGAGCTTTATCTAGAATTAAAAAAGTATAGGTAAATCAGATAAATCAAAAAATTACTTTAAACAATATTAGACTTTTGTTACACGATTGTTTGTTAGTAACAATTTTGTTTAAATTCAAAATTACAACTCATATTAATACCCACTCGTACATGGCTTTCTTTAATTACAAAATTGCTACAAAAATAAACTATTTCTCAGTTAGTGTTTCTAATTAATACATACTCCTCTGGCTGTTGAATTATCGGGTAAAGTTGCAGCCTTTTCCCATTCGAGGCATAGGCGAGACATAAAGTCAAATCCTTCAACTTTATCATTCTCTGTGTAAACTTTGTTATCGTTGGCAGGGTAATGTGAAACTCCGGATATATTAACAAAAGCATCGACTCCTCCCGATTTTTCTATGGCTTTAACCAATGAGGAAGCAGAGTTGACGCGAGAATTCCAAACGTTTTGTTTAAAACCAGCAGTCCACCTTCTGGATGGATCTAAAACATTCTGCCCAGCCAAATTAACTACAGATGTAACACCTTTGGGTATGCCGTCTTTTTCCAACTGATGCCATGTTATGCGCTTTAGGCCAGGCATTCGCGACACTACGGTAACATCATATCCTTGGCTTGTAAGATGATTGACCAAACGAGTTCCAACGAAACCAGTTCCTCCGCCTTTATACACAAATTTGAAGCAAAAGTAAAAAAGGAAAATCATGGATATCCAAACTTTTTAAGTTTACCTATAAGTGCGTGTCTGGTCATTGTCCCGGTTTGGGTTTACGTAAATGTATTATTTTCGCTCTAGGTCTATTTACAAAACTGTAAACAAAAACAATGTCAATCAATGGTTTATAATTAAGCAGCATATTTCGTACGGTAACGTAATGACGTAATACCGCATAGATATGTAGTTTTTTCTTATAGTTTTTTTCTATATAAAAAGTCAAGGTGGATCAACGAACAGCTGAAAACTGCAGGCCAGTTTGACGGTATGTAGATGTCAGTTCTGTGTTTAAATTCACAGCAAACTACCCCATTTTTTGGTCGTTTTCTTTGTTTGTGTTTTTCTTTCTGTCATTTTACTTGCAAACGTATACACACGAGGGCAAGTTTCTTTGGTTGTGTTAAGAACAATTCCAATTTTGAAATGACATCATCATAACGAGATGGCGGATTGCACCTTACGATTAGTGGTTGTTGTACAAATGAGACCACCTATAATTGTTTCGCCATGATAATAAAAATATTTTAATCGGCAACTGGGGGATGCGCCTGTTTATGGAGATAAAAAAACAAACTTCACGTTAAGTGGATTCTGAATTAGGTTCCATGCGTGTTGTACACTTTTCAAGCCCTGCAAAAAAAATCATAAAATGTGAACTACCCATAATCGTAACAATCATTCATCGCCAGCAGCTGATTTTGGATTACGCTTGTCTCACTAACCAGACATTAGGAATGTGTACATACGCTCGTAAAACGCAGAACATCATCTTTTGCAGAAGCTGAAAGTTGTAATAGCAGGAGAAAAAAAAAGGATTACAGGTTTATAGGAAGTTTGCAACAGTTTATTTTTCGAAATTAGCAACTATAAAAGGTTCGCAAATATGTCGGCACCTTTGGAAAATCTGGAAACGCAATTGGAAATGTTTATAGAGAATGTGCGACAAATACGCATCATAGTTTCGGATTTTCAGCCACAGGGACAAAATGTTTTGAACCAGAAAATGTAAGTTCGTCACATGCGACATGTAATAACTTGTTAAACATTTGTATTGTAAATATAGCCAAGGCCTTGTAAGTGGACTTCAAGAAATCAACAAATTAAAAAATCAAGTCCAAGATATCTATGTCCCTTTCGAAGTGTTCGACTACATTGACCAGGACAAAAATCCACAATTATATACAAAGGATTGTGTGGAGAAGGCTTTGGCCAAGAATGAGGAAGTTAAAGGAAAAATCGATGCATACCGCAAATTTAAATCCAATATGCTGGCGGAACTCTTCAAGACGTTCCCCAATGAAATGAATATGTATCGTGCCTATCGCCCAGACTCTGTGTAATAAAGTTACTAGTTGGTTGATTAGTCGTGTATGGATGGAGCTGGATGGGAGCTTGGACTGAACTTCTTCTACAACAACATTGTACGCATACAAAACCAATTTAATATTAAGTTAAGTGAAAACAACAAAATTGTAATAAACCAAAACAAAAATCTTTACTAATTCACAGGTAGTATATTTAATGAGATGATAAGCCAATTATTGGTTAGCTTCTATGGTATTACCTTTAACTCAAGATTTCGTGCTGTTTTCATAGAGCTTTTCGTTCGTATTATGCAACCTCAAGTTGCGGTCTGAATTATTTTGTATGATTGGTCTTGTGTTATATGCAGGGCTTGTCGGGATAGTAACGTCGACCTCTACGCTTTCAGTTTGCTTCCTCATCTAGATCTCAATTGGGCCAGAGTAGTTTTGGTCTTCCTAGAATGCCCCCATGGCCGTCCGTCTGTCCGTAGAAAGCAGTCGGCCGGTCAAATACCTACACCGAAGATGTGAAATTAGCGGATGAGCGTGATGAGCTTCGCTGAACCAATTTTGGCAACATGATAAATTACGTAGGAAATTAGCAAGTTAGTCGTAACAAGCGGAGAAAATGGTTGGATCATATCGGAAGCTACAACACAGGCTCAGATGCCAATAAACGTTGTTGACGATTATATCTTTTAATCCCCCAAGACGCGATAACCTTCAATGCAAAGCAGATACCAGACGAGGAACGGTGCGGAGGTCATTTTGAGTGAAAAGGCAAAAAGGAGCATTCTACGAAGGGCAATTACGCTCCCAGTTGATGAAATATCACAGTAATTGGGAGCAGAAGATGTAGTTGAGGCCATAAGGAGGGTCAAGTCATCGAAGGCTATGGGGCCTGACGCAATAACAATGTTAATGCTTAAACATCTAGGGGAATCAGAAGTCAAATACCTGACGGACTCTTTCAATCTATCTATGTATCTCCACCCTAGGCATGGAAAATGAGTCGTTGGTCCCTGTTTAGACTTATGGGTCGATTACGCATTGCAACTCAACTGCAGTTGCGTTGCCAGGAGGTAGAACCTTAATTTAAAAATTAGTATAATGTTGTCAAGTGCAGCCAATACTTCTAAAAAATTGTAAAAAAGTATGCAAATCAATAAAGAAATGGAAATTTTTATTACAAATTTTCCCATTGGCAAAGCAACTGAAGTTGGGTTGCTATCCATAATCGACTCATTAGATTTAGAAATTCATACAGACCAATCTCTCTCCTCTCCCCGGTCGCGGAGACACTTGATGCGCTTCTTCTACCCGGTTTAATTTGACATGACATCAATGAGTCGGATTTCCCTAGGAGGTGGATTGTGCGGTCGCCAGTCATACGCAGAGTTTAGAGTTAAATAGGGAGTTCCCCGGGGAGTGTTCTCTCCCTATTCTTGTTTAACCTTTACACGTCTAAATTATCCACCTCAGACTGGCGTGAAGATAATATGACACATGGGTGACTGCTTTGTCCTTGCAAAGGGAAAGAACATCAAGTAATTGCTCACGAAATCAACAGCCACACTATTCGCCGCCTGGATAAAAGAGCTTTCGATTGAACTTGAAGTCATAGTTGATGGAAAAGGGCTTTCGACAGTAAATCACCCGTAGACGTAACAAAATCCTAAAATCTCTGGCAGGCAGCACTTAGCGTGTGGACAAAGAGACACTTTTGACCATTTATAAAGAGATTGGCCGATCAGTAGTGAATTATAAAGTTCCAACATAGACCGCAGGAGTAAGCTGTTCACAACGGTAAAACAAAGAGACCTGAAATACGCAGCCCTTAGGATCACCATGGGCTGCTCACAGATGAAAACATCGACCATATACACGTGACCAGGATTCTTAAGGTAAAAGATCAAAGTACATTGTATTTTTTTCATTTTAGTCAGTTAGTTGACTTGAAGCCACGCAGTAGATTATATTATATTTTAGTAATGACTTAAAAGCAAGATCACAAAAATTATCTTAACTGCCACCGGGCTAATCACCCAAATTATCAACTCGCTGAGCTAAAACTCTCCCCGATGCATGTCAGGTGTATCGTTAGGCCAGGGACGTGATCCGACGACGCATCACCTATCCACTCACAACTTCCTTATGCTGAACGGACTCCCGGCACGGCATAACTATGCGCTGAAAAGGATCGCTACCTCCACGTGCAAATGTGGCTGCAACAACAATATCTAAACTGACTTGCAGGACAAAGCCCTTGGTGTACGCCCACCACCAAAAGCAGATGAAGAGAAAGACTTATCTCCCGGCACGGGATAGCTGTGAGCACCACACAGGCTGGAGCATTGAGGTTCGATCTGTGTGGGGTTCATTGCTGTCACGAGAAGCTCGATATGACAAGGCAAGTTATTGGCGCCTTTAAATAACTAATGGCCATATTGTTCACGCGGTGATCATTCCTTTGGAGCGGAACGAGCTTGCTCTCATACAGGAACTTGACGAGGATCGCCACCTCCACATGAAAATGTGGCTACGACACAAAAAGTACAAGACCTACCTAGAAAACCCAGAACAACTCTGGTGCCAATTAAGTTATAGATGGTATAGCAAACTGAATTCATATCGCATCGCTCAAGGCCACCAATCACCTTTTTACATGCCCGGAATATCCTACTTATATGACTGTAGAATCACTAAGGCATCCCATATGTAGGTTCTGAAACATAAACCAATTAATAGCAAAAGAAACTAAAACTTTAATTAGTTCAAATTTGTTTTTAATGAAGACGAAAAAGAGTTGTTATAACTAAAATTATACATTAACTGAGGAATTGATGAGACTCTTCTCCAAATTTCAATTTACGTACTCCAAGAGAACAATACAAGGGGACATTTTTGGGATGGAAGTATCGAGGTAGGACACGGGAGTAGGATGATGAAGAGGTTCACAAAAAAAACACCATACATATGTATTCTTTTTGTTTGAATACACAATTCTTCGTTTAACTAAAAAAAGCTTTTGCAACGTGTTACCCGGGGTGGGTGTGTCTAAATTACTTCTACAAACGACTGTAACGCTGCTGATTTGGTTTACGATCCGTAAAGAAGTTACGCAGCACCAAAATCTGTATAATGCCAATGGTAAGTACAGCCGCTGTTTCTGCACATGACCACCACATAACACGTTCGTTTAACTCTTCGGCACGCTTACGCCCTTGGGCTTCACGCAGCCGATGATGTGTCTGTGCATCCAAAATGTCATTTAGGCTTTTGTGTATTGACTGGGAAGAGGTTTCCATCTGTGTCAAAACGGTGGCATGCTCATCTACACCGGGAAGGGCAGGTTCTTCGCCTACTTGAAAATCAACATAGACGAATTTGTGAGAGAACGTTGAGAATTTGTTACTAAAGCAGGCCTGGTAGACGCCCGCAATATCGGCAACAAATTGATGGCTATCGAAGGTGGCTTTTTGCTGTTCATAGATAATGTCTCCCTTTGGATTTTTTAAAGTTACATCAACATCCAATTGGCCACCGGCCGAAACCTGGAACTCCAAATACGCGCTGGTATTATGTTTGATCTCTTCGTAGAAGCAATCCTCTGCACCATCGGCCAAATCAAAGGTAAATTCCACTGCTTGAACAAAACTCATCGATGCCAGCAGGTATAGCAAGAAGCTAAATAAAAAAATATCCGTACAACATTTGCGTTTCATTGCGGTTGTTTTGTGTTTAAACTGATGCAGGTGCTTTTTTTACAAAGTAAATATGTGTAAAATGTATGCCACGCAAGTTGCTGCGCTCAGAATCTGAAAGAAAAAAAAAAAACAACACTCGCTTAAGATTCTAGGTGGTGATGATGTCTAATCGAAACTCTATTTTAGTAAAACCACAATTTGTTCATAGTGTATTCCGAATATTCTTCCAATATTGTTATGGCATAATTCATACCTTGGAGTAGTTTTGCTGTATAATATTCTTAGTATTGTTTTTTTACCTATAATCTAACTAATTAGTTATAAAATTAATAATTTTTTGTTTCCCTTTCGACTTTAATTCGTTTTTATCGTTCTGTCTTAAAAATATAATTCCTCTTTTTGCAAATTTGACAGTTCTAAACTCTCTTCCACTCTCACCCACCAACACTGACGTGTCAAGTGGCTCTCTAGCAGAGCTGTATTTATAATGAGATTATACGTAGTAAGAACAAATTCTTAAAATTTTCAATCATAACAAAGGCTAGCAGGATTCACTAACAGAAGGTTAGGTCGCTTTCGAAAACGTAAAGTGGATAGGACCCTTGAACATCATTAAGGATGTTAAATATGTCGATTGAAAATGTCATCATATTGGAATAAAGGTAAACAAAGAATGTATGTTAAAAGAGAACAAATTGCATCATCAATGACAAGTACTGCCAAAAACTAAAAAAAATGTATGTAGGATGATTGCTTGGTTTAACCTCATTCAGTGAATCCTGGAGGGCTAGCAAGATTGATGTGATTACCAGGATTCACTGAATAAGGTTAAGCCAAAAAATCAGCCGACATACAATTTATTTTTATTTTTGGCAGTACTTGGTATTGAGCAGGATTCACTAATAGAAGGTTAGGTCACATGCAAAACACAAAGTGGATAGGCCCCATAAACATCATTAAGGATGTCAAATCTGACGATTGAAAATGTCATCATATAGGAGAAAACGTAAACAAAAAATGAATGTAAAAAGAGAACAAGTTGACATCCTCAATGCCAAGTACTGCCAAATATTAAAAAAAAAGTATATCGGCTGATCGCTTGGCTTAACCTTATTCAGTGAATCCTGGGTATTGAGGATGTCAACATATTTTCTTTTTACATTCATTCTTTGTTTACGTTTTCTCCTATTTGATGACATTTTTAATCGGTAGATTTTACATCCTTAATGATGTTCATGGGGCCTACCCACTTTAGGTTTTCTGATATCTTAATACCGTCAAACCTGGCCGGCAGTTAACAGCTGTTCGCGTGAGACTACCCTTTTAAATCCGCCTTGCATTGAAACCAATGAAACATACGAAAATGATGGCGGCATTGGTTTCAGTTGTTGCCATTCTTTTTTCCACACTATAAGCAGAGTACTACTTTATTGCCTATTTTTAGCAAACTTTTTGTTTTATATGAAGTTTGACAGCATTCCCCCCTCAAAAGCTAAACAGAATACTCAGTTTTGCTAAGTTTTGTGCAAGATGAATTTAAAAAAAAGCTGTTGGCAGGAGGCCAGCATTGACGGTATTAAGATGACAGATTTTTGTTTGCATCCTCTTTATTGTTATCTTCTTTCTCGCATATTCTCTGCTCATGTACGAACATGTGTGTTGGCAAAACGTCGATCAGCTTGATGGCCAGATGGCAGATTGCACCTTATGATTAGTGGTTGTTGTACAAATGAGACCACCTTTAATTGTTTCGCCATGAATTCTACCAAGATTCTTGTGAATCATTCAGTGGCAACTCCTCTCAGTCTTATTGGACTGAATGGCCAAAATGCATTTAGCATGGGATGATAACATAGAAATTGTATTCTGACAATATTTAAGGTTATCAATCCACCTGCCTAAACAAAATTGGATAGCAAAACAAAACCAATAATCAATGGTAAGAAGAGTAATGATAGATTTTTACAGCACGTGCAAATACTCTGAATGAGTGCTGCACAAAGTTAAACGAAAAAAGTAAATTGCAATTCGGCATTCTTTATTCATATAATTCGGTTGACATTGCTAGACATATGGTCAAAAGCAAATAAGAAAATTAAATTAAAGCGTCTTTTATATAGGCTTTAAAATTAAAAGAGCGCGTACCGGTGTTTCTTGCAAATATTGAAAATCTGTAAAAAAAAGAAAAAAAAAAATAGAAAAGGTGCAATACCTATTGGAATTAGCTAAATTATATTACGGTTACAACCAGTGTTCTTTCGATTCCAACACAAAAGCAGAGCAATTTAATTCAATATCGAGTGTTATTAGTTTCAGTGCAACGTTACCGGCACGTGTTAATTTCAAAGGAGTTATAAGAAATCATTATCAAAATGTTGGAATCCCGTGTGTTTCGTTATTGTGTTTATGGTGTCTCCTTTATTGTAATTTCGGAAGTTGCCTACCGTTCTTATGTTTGGATAAAATATCTAACCAACAAAGCTGTGGCATCCAAAGAAATATGCGAAGTCATCTGGACTAATGAATTAACGCAGTCATGCGTTAGCAAGCATCGTCGTTTTTCTAGCAATCCGGCCGCCACTAGTTCTGCTTCTAATTCGCCGACAATGTCTGAGTTAAATCGCATCGTCAAATTGCCATCACCTATGAAAAAATCACAATTGGAATGTTCCAATCCATTTTGTGCTGCCTACAATGTGGGTCGTTTATTGGAATTCATTGACTCTGCGAAGCATTCCATGGACTTGGCCATGTACACTTTTACATCGTACGAATTGGCACAAGCTTTCAATCGGGCCTTAAAGCGTGGCGTTTTGATACGCATTATAAGTGATCATGAAATGGCCTATTCCAGTGGATCCCAAATTATACCGCTGACAAAATCAGGTAAGTTGGAAATATGTATGTCATCATTTTTACTTCAATTATTCAATATTGTTTTTCCATACGACATACAGTGGGAGAAAATAGAAAAAACTAGTAAAAATATGCCATGTGAGAATGGAATGGTTCGAGCTGAAGTGTTAGATCGTCATTGTAAATTTTGTTACGAATCTAATTGCCTAGTTCACTAACTTTGTGTCACGGAAAGTGAGCGATTTTCGTTCGCCCTGGTGTCCCCAAACCAGCTGATTTCATAAAGGAAAAACAGAAGTTGGAATGAGTGACTCGACTCACTCGATTAAATAAATGTTAGTGAACCAGGCAGCAAATCAAGTATAAAAATGAAAATCAAACCAAAAATGCCTTCGAAATTGGAAAATACTAATTCAAATTTTGGCCAAAATGTCAACAAATAAAAATTAAAACTCGTATATTTCCGAAACCAGTGGATCTATGGGCACTATTCAGAAAAAAAGTATATTGAAAATTGGACCACAAATGAAGATTTGGCAGCCCGATTTTTTTTTTCGAAATGCCAAGGTGACTAATTTTAGGGGCCTGTCAGCTAAGCTTACCATGATAACGATGAATGCCTGTGTGGTACTCAAAGTATCTCCTTTTCGGAGACAAGTTGTAGTTGATGATCGGAATCGTTGCTGACGTCTTTTCACTCTCCACGGAGTGAACAATGTACTGAAGATTAGTGTCAGATATCTTAAAATGTATTGCAGCAATTGGCAAAATGCGTGAGGCAGGCGTTCAAACTTTCACAAAATATACAAACGTCCGCATATGTTGTGCAGCCACATTTTTATGTGGTGGTGGCGATCCTCGCCACGCTCGTTCCGGCCCAAAGGATCTAAGCTAAGCTTTTCGTGACATCAATGAACACCACACAAATTGGAGCTGTGGTGGGTGGTGTTCACAGCTATCCCGAGCCGGGAATATGTTAATAGAGTATAGGTAGAGGTTAAACAATGCCGAAGATGTCATCCCATTGTGGGAAACTCCCTGTCTCTCTCTGACCATACCAAAAACCGTCAATTTGTGAAGAGCCACGAGGATCGTCCTATGACACTGTATGATCAGATTCAGACCTTGAAAAACATGTACAGAGACGGACCTGCTATGGAATCAACGAAATTCATGCTAATGCTCGGAACATTTCTGTTATCCAAATAAGGCGCGGTTAAAAAATTTCGTCACGCGCCATAGCTTTTGGCGAGAGTCGGAAATCGGTTTTCAGGACGGGGTCATCGGTTTTCAGGACGGGGTTCTCATATTGAGACAAGTTGTAGCTTCATTTTCCTGTGGAGGTGGCGAACTTCGTCAAGCTCCTGCACATAAGCAAGCTCGTTCCGGGCCAAAGCACCGATCGACGTGGGAACAGGGTGGCCATTGGTTATTTAAAGGCGCCAATAACCCGCCATGTCAGAAAGAGCATCATAGGAACTCAGTATTTGTGCAAGAGCCGGTGCTCCCGGCTGTTTGTCAGCGATTGCAGATACTTCGTATGAAGCATACCACTATCTGCGACCTGTGAACAATTGAAACTAAGATTTTCGTGACAGCAATGAACCCCACACAGATCGGATCTCAATGTTTCAGCCTGTATGGTGCTCACAGATATCCCGTGCCGGACTGAGACATCATGCGGTGCAATGTTAGGTGACCTAATACCGCCAAACAAACAGAGGGTTGAAGACGAGACCATCGCCGACTATCCCTATAGCAGGAAGACTAGGATGTGGACTACGCCTACTAGGGCACTGGAGACTACTCTAGGTATTCGACCCATAGACATGAAGATTAAGTGTGAGGCAGCCACTGCGGCTATAAGACATAAAACGATTGGCGGAATGGATAGAGGATAGAAGCAGGCCATATCATCACGTTATAATCGAGGCAACGATAGGAAATCTGGAAGGAATAGACGAGGTTTCCGATCGGATACCTGAAACGACACTTGTGGCCGAGTGCAAAGCTCTTCTGTCAGCTGCACAGTCTAGGATTGGCAGAACCCTTGTATTGGCATATGGAAGATCATGGTACACAGGAGTCTACATTGAGAATCCAGGGTCTGATATCTGTTTTAGACTGCCTGACCATAATACGGTACGGAGATCCGGGCGATCGCGGAATGCGTGAGGTGAAGTGGTGTTATCGCGAGTACGCCGAAGGTAAATATCTTTACGGACAGTAAACCTCTTACAGGGCATTAACAACCAGAACGGTAAATTAACGAACAGTCTTGAAGTGTATGAAGAAAATTTACGCCTTCTCTGAGGAGGCCACGATCTGTATCATTTGGGTTCCGGGTCATAGCGGAGCAAGGAGGAGTGGAAAAGCAAACGAATTGGCAGTGAAGGCCAGAGGACTTCCCCAATAAACTTGGTTAACCAAAAGCCTTTCGGTCGACGCAGTCCAATCTATGGGAGTGGGCTGCGAACGCGCTTTTAACACTGTGGAACAGCGAAATGGTCAGTAGGACGAAGACAATCCTTTGGGGAAATTCAGATTGTGAAAAGACGAGGCTATTACTTAAAGAAATTTAGCAGGAGGTCTGTATAGTTTTGGGTATTATAACAGGACACATAATACAACACAATCGGTGCAGCAAGTGATAGCATGTGGGATCTTGACTGACATCAGTAAATTATACAGCCTACTAGCCGAACCGGATAGGTCTGCTACGTCTTCTTAATTTTTTTAGGGTGGGTTGGGTGCGAGGTGCAATGCCATTCATGGTCATTTAAAAAATTTTCCCCAAAGAGGTGTCGCACTGCGAGTCGCCGTTCGGACTCGGCTATAAAAAAAGGTCCCCTATCATTGAGTTTAAACATGAATCGAAAAGCAATCTTTGATGTGAGAGAATTTGCTCCTTCTCGGTTCCTGGAGGTAATGTTCTTCCTTAGGGTAATGTTCTCATTAAAGGAGGGATGGCACCTGAGACATTTCGACTCAAATGTTGATATCAAATTCATTCTGCACTTCCAAATCTCTTTAATTTGAACCCCATATTGCCATGGCCGGTAAGTATGAAACGTTTGGAGAGTGTTTTGGGGCTGGGGCGGCCACCGGCACTTTGCACTGAAAATATATGTCAAATTCGTTCTTTATTCCCAACGGAAATGACGTTCAGTTTAGAGGGTGCTTTAGGGCGTACCCCAAAACACTTCGCTCCAAAATTGGATATCAATTGTGTGTACTTGGACCCAAATTTTAATGCCATATTCGTTTTCTGATCTCCAATACCTTTCATTTGATACCCTTATTGTGCCCATCGGACCACTTTCGGATATCGGTGGCTTTTTAAGGTAAAGGGGACAAACGATTTTGTATGCCAGATTCAAAATCTATTCCCGAATACCTTTCATTTGGGCCCTATATTTGAATTAACGTCCAATATGTCTGTTTGGGGTAGTTTTGGGGTTGGAGTGGCCCGATGAGTACATAGACTCAAATTTCAATACCATATTCGTATTCCGCTCTCCAATACCTATCATTTGATACCTATATTGTCCCGATCGGTTCACTTTTGATTTTGGGTTGTGTTTTTGGGATAAGAATGAGAGTCCGTCCCCCTTCCGATACCGAATAATTATATAGCCTATGTTTCCTTCCAGACCAACCTACACAATATGCGAAAATTTCGAGAAAACCGGTTCTGCCGTTTTCAGTCTATACGGAATAAACAACCCAAGTCCCATATATCCGTGATTGGCTAATGTGGGGTGACCCCCTATACTTCGACATGAATTTGTACGCCAGATTCGTAATCTACTCCCGCATACTTTTCATTTTATAACCATGTTGTCCTTATCGGTCCACTTTTTATTTTGGGTGGTGTTTTTGGGGTAACGGTGGAGGGTCCGCCCCCTTCCGTTATCAGTAAATTATAAAGCCTATTCCTACTTACTTACCATATTCGTAATCTACTCCCGAATACCTTTCATTTGAGTCCCATATTGATCATGATCGCTGGGGCAGCCCCAAAATTATGTAGTCTATGTTTCCTTCCAGAACAACCGACATAATCTGTGAAAATTTCAAGTTAATCGGTTCAGCCGTTTTTGAGTGTATACGGAACAAACAAACAAACACAAATTGAATTTTATATATAAGATTGCTCCTTCCGCACCTAATTAGTCATCTACTTCCGATTTTTTTATTTGAGTCCCAAATTGTCATAATCGTCCAATATGCAAATTTGAGGGGGTTTTGCGATCGGCGCGGCCACCTATGTAACTGGACTCTCGAATACGTTTCACCTTAAACTCATATTGTTCCGATAGGTTCACTTTTGACTTTGGATCGAGCTTTTGGGGTCGAGGCGGCCCCCTATGTACTTGGAGCCAATTTTTAATATCGAATTCTTATTATACTTCCGCATACCTTTTATTTGAGCCCAATATTGTTCCGATTGGCTCACTCTTATTTTTGGGTGATACCTTTGGGGTAAGGGGAAGGGTACGCCGGCATTCCGATATCAAAAATTATATAAAATTATGAACCGTAAATTTCGGTTCAGTTTTTTTTTCAGTCCAGAAGGAACAAACAAACTTACATAACCACAAATAACACCTAAATATACAAACAAACACAAATTAATTTTATATATATATTGGGTTGCCCAAAAAGTAATTGCGGATTTTTCATATAGTCGGCGTTGACAAATTTTTTCACAGCTTGTGACTCTGTAATTGCATTCTTTCTTCTGTCAGCTATCAGCTGTTACTTTTAGCTTGCTTTAGAAAAAAAGTGTAAAAAAAGTATATTTGATTAAAGTTCATTCTAAGTTTTATTAAAAATGCATTTACTTTCTTTTTTCCGCAATTACTTTTTGGGCAACCCAATACATATAGATAGATATTTTTGCGAATATGGAAGCAATAAAATACTACAAGCGTACAAGACGGCCTTCGAAAATTTCAGTCCAAATAAAGATTTGAGAATACTTAACATGTTTTCGCCAAAACACGACCCTTGTGACGATAGCCATTTTAGCTGTGTGCTTTCATTCACTGAATGCATATGAAACGGATTGGTTGTTATTGTTGTTGTTCTAGCAGTGTGTTTTACACTGAGGCGACAGCCCCTGCCGATAAAAGACTTCATCGGGCCAATCCGGTACGTACAACCGACTGCCATGGGTTTGCAGCCGAATTGGCAATCATTTTTCGTAACTCGAGCCATAACTAAGCTAAGGCAGCAGTGTTTCGAAAGTAATGCCAAAAATAATGACATCACCTTGTGAAAAATAACAAAGGAAAAGCTTATGGAGGTGATGTCATAACGCCTTCAGCTATGCATTTCAGTTTTTTTTTCTTTTATAATCTTACAGTCAACAGGCATATAAAAGCAAGCTGCACCCATTTCAATGTTTTTGTAGAGTTTTCATCATTGAGATTGCGAAGAGCAATTGAAGCTAAAGCGGTGCACATTGTACACAATTAATAGATTGAAAATTTGTAAAGCTATATGGTAGAAATTTCACAGCATTGCTTTGTATTATTCCAGCTTTAACTTCTTCTTAAGCCTAGCACTGACTTCGACTTTTCACACGAACAAAACGCAATATATACAAGTAAAAGCGCGCTAAGTTCGGCCGGGCCGAATCTTATATACCCTCCACCTTGGATCGCATTTGTCGAGTTCTTTTCCCGGCATCTCTTCTTAGGCAAAAAAGATATAAGAAAAGATTTACTCTGCTATTAGAGCGATATCAAGATATGGTCCGGTTCGGACCACAATTAAATTATATGTTGGAGACCTGTGTAAAATGTCAGCCAGTTCGAATAAGAATTGCGCCCATTGGGGGCTCAAGAAGTAAAATAGAGATAACGATTTATATGGGAGCTGTATCGGGCAATAGACCGATTCAGACCATAATAAACACGTTTGTTTATGGTCATGAGAGGATCCGTCGTACAAAATGTCGGATAATAATTGCGACCTCTAAGGATCAAGAAGTCAAGATCCCAGATCGGTTTATATGGCAGCTATATCAGGTAATGGACCGATTTGAACGTTATTTGACACAATTGTTTAAAATAAGTAAGAATAAAATACGTCATGCAAAATTTCAGCCAAATCGGATAGGAATTGGGCCCTCTAGAAGCTCAAGAAGTCAAATCCCCAGATCTGTTTATATGACAGCTATATCAGGTTATGGACAGATTTGAACCATACTTGGCACAGTTGTTGGATGTCATAACGAAATACTTCGTGCAAAAATTCTTTCGAATCGGATAAGAATTGCGCCCTCTAGAGGCTCAAGGAGTCAAGACCCAAGATCGGTTTATATGGCAGCTATATCAGGTTATAAACCGATTTGAACCATACGTGGCACAGTTGTTGGGTATCATAACAAAACACGTCGTGTAAAATTCCATTCCAATCTGATAAGAATTGCGTCCTCTAGAGGCTCAAGAAGTCAAGACCCAAGATCGGTTTATATGGCAGCTATATCAGGCTATGGACCGATTTGAACCACACTTGGCACAGTTGTTGGATATTATAACAGACACGCCGTGCAAAATTTCATTCCAATCGGATAAGAATTGCGCATTCTAGAGGCTCAAGAAGTCAAGACCCAAGATCGGTTTATATGGCAGCTATATCAGGGTATCGACCGATTTGAACCATACTTGGCACAGTTGTTGGATATCATAACAAAACACGTCGTGCAAAATTTCATCCCCATCGGATAAGAATTGCACACTCTAGAGGCTCAAGAAGTCAAGACCCAAGATGGGTTTATATGGCAGCTATATCAAAACATGGACCGATATGGCCCATTTGCAATACCAACCGACCTACACTAGTAAGAAGTATTTGTGCAAAATTTCAAGCGGCTAGCTTTACTCCTTCGGAAGTTAGCGTGCTTTCGTGCTTTGTGGAAAAATAAACACCAAGCTTCCTCTCCAATAACCGTACGAACTAGTACCTTTTCAAATACATACTGTCAAAAAAAATTGAACTAGAGGTTCCACTTAGAACCAAAGATCAAATTGATGAAGATTTGACAAGCTTCAACAACGCAATACAAACGACTGCATCGGAAAGTACTCCTACTACAAGTCATACCAACCCTACTAGCACTTATTCCAAGGCAATAAGAGACCTTTTATCGGAGAAAAGAAAAGCCAGAAAGAAATGGCAAAGAGAAAGAACAATCGAAAATAAAAGAATATTAAACAGGCTTGTTAACGAACTTAAACATATCACACAAGAGTAAAAAATAAGGCTATGTCTAGATACTTAGGAAACCTAACAGCAACCAAAGAAATCAACTATAATCTATGGAAGGCCACGCGGCAATTAAATCAGGCTATCCCAACAATCCCACCACTTAATTATAAGGATGGATCATGGACAAAAAAAGGCGAGGAAAAGGTAGAATTGTTTGCAAATCATTTCAGCAACATATTTAAATCATATGACTCCAGTTCTAACAATGATCAAACTTATAAATAAGAAAAATGTGACAACCAAGTCACCAAACTAGCGACATTCAGTCGTAATAAAAATTAATAAAAAAACAAAAAAAGGATAGCGATTCAAGCGAAATTTTGTTTGCACTTTTATAGTAACCTAAAAAACAAATATTTGGTATTCAATTTTGGGGTGGGGTGCCTGGGGGAACCACCCCGCTCTCAGAACCAGCAAAAGGGATACAGTTGAATCTCGGTTATCCGGGCCTCTATTAACCGGTTACCCCTGTTAACCGGCATGCTGTTCTTTTCGTTTTGGATACCTATTAAACGTCATTTACCTCTATTATCCGTGCTTCAATAATGCTCCGTCTATTAACCGTGCTTACCTCTTATATCCCATCACCACACAAAATTTTTTGATGTAAAATTCTGGGGTTCCCCTTTTTATGTTGAATACAAAATTTACATTCTCTCTGTAATTGAAAATTGACCGGAAAGTTCTTTCAATTCAGGATAAGTTAGAACTGATTAAAGATCACAGTAAATATACATCCCGGTTGGTTTGTTATCAGAAAAATATGTATTGGGAAAACAAACAAGAAACAAAACAAGAAAACAATTTTAAAATAAGCCTTTAGAGGTAAATCTAACGATGGTATAATAAAAAGGCCAGAAGAAAGGCAATATTTACAAAACATTGGCTTCGATAAGGACGACAAAGTGCATTTGTTTCTAGATAAGTGTAAGCACAACAAGATGTAACTGTTCTGATCAGTGTTGCCCCTAAAGAAAATTATTTCTTACCAAAATTTAAAAAAATCCTACCAGACGCTATCAAAATCTACCAAATGTTCTACAAGCTAAGAATGCGGTGTATGGTTTTATATCCACCACCGAAGAGTTGGACATTTTGTCGTTCAATTTGCAACACATCAAAATATACATTTTCAACCCTATAAAATATGTATGTATACTATAAAAAGGACCCAAACCAATTTCTACCACATTGACGTGTTTTTTTATTCTGAAAGATAAATGTCGGGTGCACCTGCCCTAAAAATTCCAGGACGATACAATAACAAATAAAGGATTTATAACGATTTCCAAAAACAGGCCTAAGTCAAGTTTTTTTTTTTTTTTACTGTAAAGAAAAAAATAGGTAGCGTTTTTTCTTTACTCTGGAAGTCAAATGTTTGATGCATCTTCCCTCAAAATTTCGGACTGATTAGGTTAGGTTAGGTTAGGATGATGCCAACACCTTATCGTCTAGACCTCCACGTTGACCACATTAAGGTCCATTGTGATTCCTCATATTCCCTTTTTTCCTTCCGATGAATTCACTTCACAAAGCAAACCGTCCTTTAACGCACTCTCTGGAGCCAAACTGCAAATTTTGCCCATGAACATGCCACTAAGGAACAGGGGTAAACTTCTCACATATCAATGAGTGCAGTCCGATTCAAGTTTAAGCTCAATGATAAGGGGCCTCCTTTTTATAGCCCAGTCCGAACGGGTTGCTGCAGTGCGACACCTCTTTGGAGAGAAGTTTTTACATTGCATAGTACCTCACAAATGTTGCCAGTATTAGGAGGAGATAACCACCGATGAAAATTTTTTTCTGATGGTCTCGCCAGAATTCGAACCCAGGCGTTCAGCGTCGTAGGACATGCTAACCTCTGCGCTACGGTGGCCTCCCTCTCTGGAGGGATAAAAGATAAAGCAAACGGCTAGGTCCTGCACGGATTTACGTGTCTCAGTTCTTCTAGTGCATGGAAGAAAATAGAACCCAGTATCCTGTTTGTACTTTGACATAAAGCAGGGTATTAACAAAGAAAGTGAAAGTTGTCCTCCGAAGCGTCTCTCATGACACTAACGCCAGATGTAATCATTTCTGATGCCAATATGAAACATATATTTACTTAACTTATTACGTCCTGTTATAATTCCGATAACCATACTCAGATGTGCCTTTTCCATTGACAACAGACTATGTTCGATTTCGAGCGTTCATCCGCCTTCTCATTTCCTATGATATCGTTATGTCCGAGAGCCCAGAATAAAGCCAGATTATGATTCCTCTGAAGACAATTTAAAACCTCTCGACAGCTAACCAAAAACCTTATATCTTGTACTCGTGTCAACTAAAGCCTTCAATGCTGCTTGACTATCGCTGCAGATACAGATGTTAGGTTTGGTTAGGTTTAAGGGGAAGTCTGCCATCAGATTCATTTAGACCTTTTCGTCCATACATCGTGATACCACAAGAACAAAAGAAGGAAGATGCTTTTTAGTTCCTATCGTTGAACCATTCAGATTTAAAAAGCCCAATAACTCTCGAATGTTCACATCCGCTTAATCAGACAGGTTCTCAAAGAAATGAGAACCTAATGTGGAACTCCTTCTAACTGCTAGTGCGGGATACATACACAGGTGTTCTATAGTATCTTCTTCTTCAATGTCCTCACCTGTAAAAGTCGTTGCAGGCAACCTTCAGTCTGTCAGCATGTTTTCCGATTAGACAGTGACCTGTCACAACGGACACAATGACTTAGACGTCTGTTCTAGCCAATGACAGCAAAGCGGTAGACCTCTTCAAATCTAGATTACGCCACATAGTTATGGAATGCTCACAGCCCCCTCTTTGTGACCATCTATCATTCGTTGTCCTTAGATACAGATGTTAGATCGATCTATACCTCTGGATAGCACAATCTCTACCACCCTAGTTATCGCAAAGACCTCTGTCCGGAAAATGCTGCAGTCATCACGCATTCGCAAAGAGGCGTCGATGTTCGAACTCGGGAATGCTTCTCTTCCTTGTGAATAAGACCAGTTCCGTCTTCCTTGGATTTGTTCTTAGCCCGCAATTCGGACGGATACAATTGCAAACAACAGAGATATAATGATTTGTAATGAGAAGTCAAGATTCCAGATCGGTTTATAAGGCAGCTATATCAGATTATGTACCGATTTGCACCATTATTGGAAGTCATAACAAAACACCTCATGCAAAATTTCAGCCAAATCGGATGAGAATTACGCCCTCTAGCACAGTTGCTGGAAGTCATGACCAAACACGTTGTGCAAAATTTCAGAACATGGACCGATTCGGCCCATTTACAATCATAACCGACCTACACTAATAAAAAGTTTTTGTGCCAAATTCCAAGCGCCTAGCTTTACTCCTTTAGAAATTAGCGTGCTTTTGACAGACAGACGGACGGATGGACGGACGGACAGACATGGCTAGATCGACTTAAAATGACATGACGATCAAGAATATATATACTTTATGGGGTCTTAGACGCATATTTCGAGGTGTTACAAACAGAAAGATGAAATTAGTATACCCCCATCCTATGGTGGAAGGTCTATGTCAAGTCTTTTCTTCTCCTGTATAGCAAGCCATCGACATTAGATCGTAGTTATATTCGTAGACGATCTAGACATGTCCGTCCGTCTGTTTTATTAAATCACTCTACAGTCTAAAGTTCAAAGATGGCCCATGTCTTGATATATCACTCTTTGTACCGATCTTAGGATAAGAAATCTTGACTTTATAGGCCCGCATTTTTTAACCAGAATTTACGAAATGTAGAAGCGATTCTCTCGTACCAGTTACAGTCGATATCAAAACTTACTTTCTTTTTACTGAAATTTAAAGCAGTGAGACTCCTTGAGATAGTATTTTGTTTCTGGACATCCTCGGTTTTATTTTGCTCTAAGCTCTAAGGTCAGCCTACCATATAAACCTACTAATTTTGGTAGGAACTTATCAGAAACGACAACACTAGTTCTGATATCTGAAAAATTTACGGTAACATTTCTTGCACCGAATCCCACATGCTTAATTTATCCTACGGATCAAGGCGCAATACGAAGCTTCAAACATAGTAAATTAATCATCCAAAGACTTTTGGCATCAGACAGTAGACATGATTTCGCCAAGTCTTTGAATATTAAGACAGCTTTGGACAGCTGCTTTATCTTGGGACGATATAACACCACAAGTTGAAACTTATGTTTGGAACAACCTACTGTCTCAAGATAAGGCGAGTTATGCTGCTGTTATACAATAAAATGCTGTCACTTCTTGCGCGTTGTATCTGATGCCATTATACATACGGCTAACCAAAGCGAATAATACGAAACAAATGGTGATGCCAAAGAATCAGACGAAAGACTCTCAAAAGACCCAGAAATTCCCCATTAGCAGAGATGGGCGATGGGTAAATACCCAAAAGGTATTTACCCGGTAAAATGGGTAAATACCCGGGTATTTACCCATTTATACCCAAAAGCTGGGTAATTATAATTTTGCAGATATCTTGAGTACAAAAATATTTTCAAAATTTGTTTGGAAAATGTTTGTATATTCAAGATATCTGCCAAATTATAAATACCCAAAAAAGGTATTTATAGGGCAAATACCCAATAACACAATACTACATGCTCAATTTCGGCCAAAACGGACAAAAATTGCGGCTTCCAAGGGCTCAAGAAGTAAAATCGGGAGATCGGTTTATATGGGAGCTATACCTAAATCTGAACCTATATGGCCCATTTATTATCCGTAACGACCTAGGTCAATATTAAGTATCTGTGCAAAATTTCAAGCGGCTAGCTTTACGCGTTCGACCGCTATCGTGATTTCGATAGACGGACTCACATGCCTAGTTCGACTCCGAACGCCGAGGCAATCAAAAATATTTACACTTTATAGGGCCTTAGACGAAGTGTTACAAATTGAATGACTAGATAAATATACCCCCATCCTATGTCGGTGTCCCTCATATGCAAATTTGCACATGAACATTCCATGAAGGAACAGGGCCAAATTTCTCACACATCAATGAGTGCTGTCCGATTAAAGTTTAAGCTCAATGATAAGGGCTTCCTTTTTATAGCCGAAAGTTCGAACGGCGTGTGCAGTGCTACACCTCTTTGGAAGAAGTTTTTACATAGCTGCCATACCATTTTTTCATTTTTCCAAATGGCATAATTCATAACAAATGTCGCCAGCATTAGGAGGAGATAACCACCGATAAAAATTTTTTCTGTTGTTCACGCCAGGATTCGTATACAAGTGCTAAGCGTCATAGGCGGACATGCTTACCTCTGCGTTACGGTGGCCTCCACTTCCATAACGCTCCCAAATAGGACTTATTTACTGACCATGGGAAAATAGGGCTCAAATATAAGCTACTTGAGAGCAGGTAACAAAGCTTATATTTATTTTAAGGGCCAAGTGTCTGGAAGGTCACACTATCCTCGAAATCGCCCCTAAACCGAAGCATGGCGATAAAGGACTCAAAAAAAGGTATTTGGGAGTAAAGCACGAATTCGATATTCACATTCGGTGCGCAATGTTCCCACCCCCAAACAGGACTTATTTACCGACCATGCAATATAGGGCTCGAATAAAAGATGTAAGAGAGTGCAAGAAGGCGCAGCGGAGTGGACTCGTTTTTCTATTATATACAAATGAAAGTGTTGCGCTCTGTTTGTTTGTTGGCTCCGTACACGGTAAAAATACAAATCGGTTTCAATCACGAAATTAAAATATCAATCACACTTATTGAAAAAGGTGAATGAAAAATTTTCCATTAAAAAAATTGCATATTCAATAAAAATAATGATTGAACATTTTTGAAATTTCCAATTAATTTTTTAATTGATACACATGTTTTATTTGCTGCTATGGAGAAATAGTGCAACAAAAGGACAATACAACAGGTTCAGAGAACATGTTGTTTAGGCATAGGCGGAGCGATGAGGACCACGCCCAGTAGGGCACTGGAGACTATTCTAGATATCCGACCAATTGACATACAGATTAAGTGTGAGGCAGCCACTACGGCTATGACACTTAAGGCAAAGGGAGAATGGATTGAGAATGGGGGCAGCTCATATCATCGCGGTATAATCGAGGCGACGAAACCTGGAAAGAAGGGAAGAGATTTCCGATCGATACCTGAGACGACACTTGGGTCGAGTGCGAGGTACGGCTGCCAACGGCACAGTCTTGGACTGACGGAACCCTAATATTGCCATCTGGAAGATCATGTTACACGACTAGATCAAAGCTAGAGGACAGAGTATGCCAGGGGGTCTACATTGAGAACCCAAGGACTGAAATCTGTTTTAGACTGCCTGACCATAATACGGTCCTGCAGGCGGAGATCCGGGCGATCACAGAATGCGTGAGGTGGTGTGGTGTTGACGCGAGGACGTCGAGTATTAATATCTTTTCGGACAGGAAATTGGTTATCAGGGCAATAATAACCAGGATGCTAAGGTCACGAACAGTCTTGAAGTGTAAGAAGAAAATTAACGCCTTCTCTGAGGATGGCACGATTCGCATAATTTGGGTTCCGAGCCATAGCGCAGCAAAGGAAAATGGAAAAGCAAACGAATTGGTAGTGAAGGCCATAGGACTTCCATCAATAAACTTGGTTAACCCGAAGCCTTTCGGGTCGAGTTAAGGGCGTGGGCGACGAACATGTAACACTGTGAAACAGCGAAATTGTCGGTAGGACGGCGAAAATCCTATGGGTTGATCCGAATCGTGAGAGTACGAGGCTATTGTTGAAAGGAAGTAAGAAGGAGATCAGTTTAGCTTTTGGTATCATAACACATAGGACTATGAGCTCACTTATTCAAATTCGGTGCGGTAAGTGATAGCATGTGGGGAAGATTATGAGACGTTGGAGCTTTTCCTATGTCATTGCCCGGCTTTCGCGACTAAAAGACACCTGTACTTAGGTGGGGACATAATGCCAGACATGAACCAACTTAGGGGCGTGGCATGGAAAACAATTAAGGATGAAAGTAGCACGAAATTCCTTAGTTAAAATTTTCTCTTTCGGGGTTAATTTTTAGAGCGCGCAACAAGCCGATTACTGGCTTAGGTGTATGTGACATTGTGTCATGAGACGGATTAATATCGGCACCCTCTTTTCAACCTATTCTAACCCTAATTCACATTTTTGCGAAAAGTGAGCTGATCCGAGCGCTTCCTCGAATTCGATGAAACTTGTTACACAAATGTTAAGCTTCTGGAACAGAAATTTGATGTAGGTGTTTGGATACATGATCACTCCTAACACAAAACAAGTAAAAACATGCTAAGTTCGGCCGGGCCGTATCTGGGGTGGCTACCACCATGGATTCCGTTAAAAATTTTACGATTTGAATTTAGTTCGTGTTTGTTACGGTCTCAAGTACTCATATCGGGGAATTGGTATGTCGGGAAATTGGCCTATATCCGTATATAGACAGATGCGGGTCATACTTGGCACGGATGCAAACATTCATTGCAGATGTTTTTGTGTAAAATTTCAGTCAAATCAGGCGAAAATTGAGGCCTCTAGAAACACAAGAAGTCAAATCCGGGGATCGGTTTATATGGGACATATATTAATATAGAGACAGATTCATTTTATACTTGCTACGAACGCTGGAAGTCATAGCAGAAGTCTTCGTACCAAATTTCAGCAAAATTAGACGAAAATTGAGGCTTTCAGGGGCTCATTGGGTCAAATCCTGGAATCGGTTTTTATGGGGCGTATAGATTGTTTGTCATATGACCATCTGCAGAGCACAGCGTGTTTTGCCATTTGTTTACAAAAATGCATACAAAAAAGAGCACTCATGAGTTTCCCTTTTATTTATGACGTACTAGTGGAATGACAATTCCAAGTTCATTGCTATCTGTATACTCAAGTAATATGAAACCATGAACGGCAACACCATGCTTCACTAAACCATACTAGCAACCTTGCATTTTTGGGAAATTACCCAATGACCCAAAAATACAATATTGCATTGGTATTTTCATATACATTTTTTAGACCACACAGGAATATTAACGTTAGGCTAAGAAAATATTGTAATGACTTTAGAATAAGAACATATTGAAATGACCAGAATTTTTGTATAAATAGCTGTAAGATTGAACATAAAAACTAGACTGATTTTGTGACCTAACAAAGGAATTTTCAATTCAATTCCTGGTAGCACATCAAACCGTGCTTAAAAGAATTAAAACATCTGCATCCAAGTGAAGATACCAAAAAACTTGGAGAGACACCATTCATACGCTATAGGGATATACCAGTTTGTTGACCAATTCGGATCATACTCGGCAATTATGTTCGAAGTCATAACAGATGTTCTTACGTGAAGTTTAAGCCAAATCGGATGGCAACTGAGGATTTAAGGTTCTCAAGAAGACAAAACCGGGAATCGGTTTGTAGGGGGGCTATATCAGTTTATAGACCGATTCGGCAATTATGTTCAAAGTCATAACAGACGGTCTTGTTTCAAGTTTCAGCCAAATCGGATGGCAACTGAGGATTTTAGGGGCTCAAGAAGTCGTTTTGTATGGAGGCTATAGGATTTTATAGACCGATTCAGATTATTCTCGGCACTGATACTGAAAATCAAAACCCAAGTTCTTGTGCCAAATTTCGGACGAATAGTATGAAAATTGAGGTCTCTAGGGTCTCAAGAAGTCAAAACTGGGGATTGGTTTATTAGGGGGGGCTATATCCAAATCTGAACAGATTTGGCTGATTTGCAATCCCCAATGACCTGCATAGTTAGAAGTATCTGTGCGTAATTTCAAACAGATATCTTCATTCGTTCGAACGCTATCGTAACTTCGACAGACGGACAGACATGGCTACATCAACTCAGAATGTCAAGACGATCGATAATATTGGGTTGCCCAAAAAGTAATTGCGGATTTTTAAAAGAAAGTAAATGCATTTTTAATAAAACTTAGAATGAACTTTAATTAAATATACTTTTTTACACTTTTTTTCTAAAGCAATCTAAAAGTAACATCTGATATCTGACAGAAGAAAGAATGCAATTACAGAGTCACAAGCTGTGAAAAAATTTGTCAACGCCGACTATATGAAAAATCCGCAATTACTTTTTGAGCAACCCAATATATGTCGCTCGTATACGGCCTCATAATAATATTTCGAAGTGTTAAAATGTCTGGATTTGTATCCTATGGTGGTGGATATAAAAAGAATCTCTGCTTTATTTGTTATTTTTTCTAAATTTTTTCGTTATTTTTTCTTGGTTTTATTTTTTTGGACATATCCCCGTCTGCAAAGCTAAAGTTTAACTAGCAGAGACACAAACCCATTAACTTAGCAGCGCTCTGTTATGAGCTTAGCAGAACTAAGAATAATCTAACAGAGAAGATCTACAAATAAAATCAAGAAAAAATAATGACAAAATTTAGAAAAAACAAATAGAGCAGTAAAAGGACCACAAACATTTCGAATTTCGGACAGACCTACAACACTTAAAAGTCCAAGCCGAAAAATGCCAAACTGGGAGGGATGAAAGGTACCCACTTTTAGTGGAAGAAGCCCACGATGTCTACAATCGAAATCAAAAAGCAGTATATCCAAAAAGGCCACAGAAATGGAGATATTTGGATTTTAAAGTTAGAATTAACAGAATTGTCCGTTGTGCAAAATCTAAGAGGGATACGGGGTATCCACTAATAGTGAAGCAAGCCCACGATACCTACAAACTAAATCAAAAAACTTGGATATCCGAAAAGACCACCGTATTTGAGATATTTGGCATTTGAAGTTAAAGTTAGCATTAGCAGAATGACCCACTGTGCAAAATCTAAGAGGGATGCGAGTTACCCACGCAGAATATTCAAAAATACCGCAGTATTTGAGATATTTGGTATTTAAAATTAAAGATAAAATTAACAGAATGGACCACTGTGCAAAAAAAGGGGTTATGCGGGGGACCCACTTTTAGAGAAGGAAGCTCTCGATGCCTACAATCTATATTAAAAAGCAGGATATTCAAAAAGACCACAGTATTTGAGATATTTGGAATTAAAGTTAGAATTTACAGAATTGCCACCTGTGCAAAAACTGGGGGTGCGGGGCACCAACATATAGTGAAGGAATCTCACAATCTCTACAATCTAAAAAAAAACATAATTTTTTTTTTAAATTTCAATATCATGGTATGAACCGATTGGGTCAGGTTAGGCTACGTTAGGTTAGGTTTAAGTGCCAGTCTGCCATGTGACTCACTTAGAGAAGAAACATACGTTCTAGTTCCTACCGTTGAACCATGCAGATCGCTTTAAAAAGCCCACAAGCTTGCGAATGTTCAGATCCGCTAAATCAGACAAGTTCCCAGAAGAAATGAGAACGTAAAGTGGAAACCCTTCTGACTGCCAGTGTGGGACACACACACAGCAGATGTTCTATTGTTTCTTCCTCCTAGACGTCCTCGCAGCTTCGGCAAAAATCTTTACAGGGAACCTGTAATGACGGACACAATGACTGAGACATCTGTTCTATCCAATGACAGCCAAGCGGTAGACCTCTTTAAGTCTATCATTCGTTGGCCTTCGGGCCTGATACTTAGTTTACATGTCGCTAGAGGCATACCCACAGATTCAAGTTCCCCAAGAATGTGGAAGGTAGTTCCTAGACTCGCAAGCTCGTCTGTTTTAAAGTTCCCTGGGATATCTCTCTGGCCCGGCAACCAGTACAGGTAAATATTGAACTTGAACTTCAGCCATCACATTGAGAGATATGCGACAGTTGAGGGCGGTTTTTGTTTTCAGAAATACGTTCTCCAGGGATTTAATGGCTGCCTAGCTGCCTGAGAAGATATTTATGCCAATCATCGTTATGACATTATATTTTATCTATTCCACCACTTCCTTAATTGCAAGGATCTCCGCTTGATACACACTGCACCGGTCGGGTAACCTTTTCGATATGACCAGTTCAAATTTTCAGAGTACACCCCACCTGGTCGTCTAGTTTGGAACCATTCGTGTAGAAGTCTATGTAACTTCTATTACCAGGGATATCGTATTTTCAATCGGTTCTAGCAGGAATAGTGGTACAGTACTATTTATCCGGTTTAGGTAGAGTATAATCCACACTTTCTGGAACATCGGACATTGTATCAAGAATAACACAGTGTCCGTAACCCCCACATGACCAAAGAAAAGGCCTCCTTAGTCTCACAGCGGTGGCCATAGTAATTTGCCCTGCCACAATGTCCAGAGGCATTAGGTGTTGCATTAAATTCAGTGTATCTCCAGTGCGGCTGTGATGAACAAAAAAACCATCCCATGGATCCGGTTGAGTATTGAACAGTAGGTGGACTTTTAAAGCGCCGTCCGCCAGACCACAACACCATATAGCATTATCGGTCTGACAACTGCAGTATATACCCAGTGCATGATACGCGGTTTAAACCCACAACATTTGCCAATGGCTCTCTTGCAGGGTAAGAGTTACATTTCTTGCCCTTTTCTAAATGTTGGATCTTAAGTTAAATTTCTTCTCCCATGTAAACTGATTTTATTTCCTTGTCCGATTTGGCTGAAATTTTGCACAATGTATTTTACTATGGTCTCCAACATCCAAACAAAGCATGGCCCGAATGCAATCCATGGTGGGGTTCATAAGATTCGGCCCTTTCGAACTTAGCACGCTTTAGGTTAGGTTAGGTTGAAAAGAGGATGCGGATATGGACATACGCCTAAGTCAGTAATCATCTTGTTGTGCACTCTAAATGCAAAAAAGTAACCTCGAAAAAGAAAATCTTAATCACGAATTCAGTCCCACTTACAAAATCTCTAAGTGTTTTCCATACCACTCCCCTAAGTTAGTTCATGTCTGGTATTGTGTCCCCACCGGTGTTTGTTAGCCGCGAAAGCCGGGTAATGACATAGGATCTGCTCCAACGTCTGATCATCTTCCCCACCGATTTTGCGTAAGTGAGCTTGTAGTCCTATGTGTCCCGTTATTATAACGAAAGCTATACTGGCCTCCTTCTTACTTCCTTTCAGTAATAGCCACGTTTTCTCACGATATGGATCTCCTCATAGGATTTTTGTCGTCCTACCCACCGTTTCCAGTGTTACGTTCGTCGCCCACGCCCTGAAATCGGACTGCGTCGACCCTAAAAGACTTAACCAAGCTTATTGACTGCAGTCCTCTGGACTTCACTGCCATGCACGCTTTAACTTGTATCTTTTGTGTGGTTTGTCAAAGTAAGGGGAGTCCCTTTTTACAATTATTTTGTTTCTCGAGTAATTTCGATGCAATCGGATGAAAATTTTCTCTTTTTATGGGCTCAATATTTTATATCGGGAGATCGGGCCGATCTGGACAACATTTAACAAAAAGGTGTAGAGGTCTATAAGAACTCACTGTACCAAATTTGATAGAAATTGGATGAAAATGCTCCTCTTTTAGGCTCGACACTCTATATCGGAAGATCGGTCTATGTGGCAGCTATATCCAACTATGGTCTGATCTGGAGAACATTCAGCAAAAACATGTAGAGGTCTACCAAAACTCAGGGTGTCAAATTTCATCGAAATCGAATAAAAATGCTCCTTTTATGGGCTCAACACTCTATTTCAGGAGATCGGTTTTTGTGGCAGCTATATCCCAATTTGGTCCAATCTGAACAACATTTAACAAATAGGAGAAAAACTCACTCACAGGAGTAGTAAGGGGTCTACCAGAACTCACTGTGCCAAATTTCAGTGAAATCGGATGAGCGATTAATTGCCTCAAGACTTTAAGTCAGCAAAAGTCAGATTAAGAAAAGAATACGAAAACATCCAAAATTTTATTCTATGAGTTCGTTTTCTACTCTGAATTACCTTTCGTTTGAGTCCCATATTGTCCCGTTCGGAGTACATGCCAATTTAGGGCATAATTATGGGGTGGGGCGACCTGTCTGGAACTTCTCCTCAAATTTTTATACCCTCCACCATAGGATGGGGGTATACTTTTTTCGTCAATCTGTTTGTAACACTAAGTTTTGTTTTCTACTCTCAAGTACCGTTGGGAGGTGGTTTTTGGGGTGGGGCGGCCGATCTGGGATCTGGTCCCAAATTTTTATACCCTCCACCATAGGATGGGGGTACACTTATTTCTTCAATCTGTTTCGCTTTCTTCCTAAGTTTCGCTTTCTTCTCTGAAGTACCGTTTGGAGGTGGTTTTTGGGTTAGGGCGGCCACCTGGGACCTGGTCCTAAATTTTTATACCCTGCACCATATGATGGGGGTATACCTATTTCGTCATTCTGTTTGTTACTTCTCGAAATATTCGTCTAGGACCTCATAAAGTGTATATATTGTTGATCGTCATGACATTTTAAGTCGATCTAGCCATGTCCGTCCGTCTGTCTGTCGAAAGCACGCTAACATTCGAAGGAGTAAAGCTAGCCGATAGAAATTATGCACAAATACTTCTTATTAGTGTAGGTCAGTTGGGATTGTAAATGGGTCGTATAGGTACATGTTTTGATTTTGCTGCCATATAACCGATCTTGGATCTTTACTTCTTGAGCCATTTGAGAGCCCAATTTTTATCCAATTTGCCTGAAATTGTGAATGAGCTGTTTTGTTTTGATTTCCAACAACTGTGCCAAGTTTGGTTGAATCGATCCATAACCTGATATAGCTGTCATATAAACCGATCCTGAATCTCTACTTCTTGAGCCTCTAGAGGGCGCAATTCCTATCCCATTTGGCTGAAATTTTGCATGACGTGTTTTGTTATGACTTCCAACAACTATACAAAGTATTGTTGAAATCGGTCCATAACCTGGTATAGCTGTCATCCAAACCGATCTTTAATCTTGACTTCTTGATGATCGTCTAGAGGGCGCAATTCTTTTCCGATTTGGCTGAAATTTTGCATGAGAGGTTTTGTTATGATTTTTAACAAATGTGCTCAGTATGTTTCAAATCGGTCCATAACATTATATAGTTGCCATATAAACTGATCTGGAATCTTATCTTCTTGAGCCTCTAGAGGGCGCAATTATTATACGATTTGGCTGACATTCAAAAAATATGGTCTGTATCGGTCTATAGCCGGATAAAGCTCCCATATAACCCGATCTACCTATTTTACTTCTTGAGCCTCTAAAAGACGCAATTCTTACTCGAATTGGCGGAGATTTCACACGATGGCTTCTACTATGGTCTCCAACCTTCAGTTCAATTATTGTCCAAATCGAACCATAACTTGATATAGCTCCAATAGCATAACAATTCTTTTCTTTTTTCCTTTGTTTGCCTAAAAAGAGATACCGTGAAATAAAACTCAACAAATGCGATCCATGGTGGAGAGTTGGTCCATTAACACGCTTTTACTTGTTTATATATGTTTGGTGTTCTACTTCCAATTACCTTTTATTTGAAACCCATATTGCCCCAATCGGTAAACATGTCCATTTGGGTGGGCTTTCCTGTAGTCCCCCACGGTTATTTGACCTCAAAGTTTTATAAAAATTTTGTATTTTTGGCTTACCATAAGGGGGCATACAAAATTTCGCTTAAATCGGTTAACCAAACTCCGTTATCCGTCGTTTTTGAAAATTAGGTTTAGGGGAGGGTACCAATATACCGCAAAAAAACCCCGGTAGGTATTAACCCGGTAAATTGGGTAAATACTCGGGTATTTATACATACATACCCAAATGCTGGGTATTTACAATTTTACAAATTTCTTTGTTATAAAAACAGTTTCCAAACAATTTTTGATAATTTTGTAACCTTTGTATATAAACCTGATCTTTTGATTTAAAAAAATCGGAATTTAGTTAAATATAGCCGCTAGACCGGTTTCCAGACTTAAAGTCTTTTGACAATAAATTGATCATTTTTCATTCGATTTCCATGAAATTTGGCAAAGTGTGTTCTGGAAGACCCCTAACCAGATGGGATCATATATAGATATAGCTGCTCCATGGACCCATCGCCCGATCTCCCGATATAGGGTATTAAGGTCATAAAATATCTATTTATTACCCGATTTTAATGAAAATTGGCACAGTGGGTTCTGTTAGACCCCTATCCATTCCTATCAAATGTGGATCGGACCATATTTGGGTATAGCTGCTTTATAGACCGATTTCCCGATACAGTGCATTGAGACTATAAAAGCAGCATTTTTCATCCGATTTAAATGAAATTTGAAATAGTGAGTTGTGGTACCCCTATACTCCTTTCTATTGAATATCATCCAGATCATACCATATTTGGATATAGCTGCCATATAGACCGATACCCCGATATGGAGTATTGAGCCTATAAAAGGAGAATTTTTCATCCGATTTCGATGAAATTGCAAACAGTGAGCTTTGGAACCCCCCTTTCTATCTTTTTCATAATTTTTTCTGCGTGTAACTTACACTAAACCGATAAAACAATCACTTTTGAACTCAATGTTTTGTTGGTAATCCTAAAAAGCAAAGATGCTAAAACATCCCTTTTCTGTCATAATTGAGTATTTTCGCGCTAGACTCGTCGTTTCGTCCACTGGCCGCTGATCGGATTTTAAGTAATTTATATATGTAAATCGACGATATTTTTCCAGCGAAGTGCATGGTATTGAGAAAATTTGATAAAGCATGAACTGATGAATTGTCATAAGAAATTCCAAGAAATTATTTTTATTTCGTCAAATAATTCTTGCTTTTTACTGCAGAACAAAGAATTTTGATAAATTTTGATAATGAACAAGCTGATTAATTGGCATACAAAATTCCAAGGAATTAGCAATAAATAAAATTATGGTAAATTGTTGTTGGTTTTCATATAAGTCTCATTATTAGGATGAATCAATGCATTCCCCCACAACATTTTGTCACTCGATTCGTTCGCCATTTCAACGAAATCAAATTTTTTTTCTTTCTATAAAATCATCTGATTTCAATAAGTTTGTGAACGAATCGAGTGACAACAAGGCGTTAAGTTTGGCTGGGCCGAACTTTAGATACCCACCACCTCGGGTATATATGTAAACCACCTTTCTTCAAAATCCCGTGAAAAATGCCCCATAGCAGCTATATCAAAATATGTTCCGATTTGGACCATATACTAATAAGTATAAGTCATTGTTCAATTGTGTAAAACAAAATGTTGATCCTTTTAGTAGCTGGGCCGATCTGGGCCAAATTGAAGAAGGATGTCGAAGGTCGTAGCACAACTCACCGTCCCAAATTTCGGCAAAATTGGATAATAAATACGCCTTTTATGGGCCCAAAACCTTAAATTGAGAGATCGGTCTATATGGCAGCTATATCCAAATCTGGACCGATCCGGGCCAAATTGATGAAGGATGTCGAACGGCCTAACACAACTCACTGTTGCAATTTTCAGCAAAATCGAACAATAAATGTGGCTTTGATGGGCCTAAGACCCTAAATCGACAGATCGGTCTATATGGCAGCTACATCCAAATCTGGACCGATCTCGTCCAAATTGATGAAGGATATCGAAGGGCCTAACACAACTCACTGTTGCAAATTTCAGCAAAATCGAATAATAAATGTGGCTTTTATGGGCCTAAGACCCTAAATCGGCAAATCGGTCTATATGGCAGCTATATCCAAATCTGGGCCGATCTGGGTCAAATTGAAGAAGGATATCGAAGGGCCTAACACAACTCACTGTCCTAAATTTCAGCAAAATCGGATAATAAATGTGGCTTTTATGGGCCTAAGATCCTAAATCGGCAGATCGGTCTATATGGCAGATTTATCTAAATCTGGACCGATCTGGGAAAAATTGATGAAGGATGTTGAAGGGCCTAACACAATTCTCTGCTGCAAATTTCAGCAAAATCGAATAACAAATGTGGCTTTTATGGGCCTAAGACCCTAAATCGGCAGATCGGTCTATATGGCAGCTATATCCAAATCTGGACCGATCTCGTCCAAATTGATGAAGGATGTTGAAGGGCCTAACACAATTTTCTGCTGCAAATTTCAGCAAAATCGAATAACAAATGTGGCTTTTATGGGCCTAAGACCCTAAACCGGCAGATCGGTCTATATCGGTCTATATAATGGCTGGTGTCATTGCTAGTTAAAGTTGGTTTAATTTTTTCTTTATGTTAATTGGGTTGATACGATGCTTAAAGATCCGAGTAGGAGGGCCAATACGCCGAGCTCTTCGCAGCGCAAAACGGATTGACGCAACAAGTGAAAGAACCGACGCACATTTCATGTGTCCAAGGGCACCAAAATAATATTCTTGACCTTTTTTAAGTTCACACCCGTAAATGTATGAAGTTAATGTCCTTGTTTCAACCTTTTTTTCATATTCTGATCTTCACGGCGCTTCCTCCCCAGTTCCGAAACGGACAATTTTTATATACCAAAAAGCACGTTGGGTTGAGCTCAACGGATTTTTTGAGTGTTTTAACTGGAGGCAAACCCTGGATAGAATTCTGCAGTTCCGTGGAGTATACATCCGAGCCCACTAGGCTAAGGAAGATTCTGTCCTCGAGACCTATTACGGTGGGGTATATTTATTGTAGAAATCAGAGAATGTATGGACAATGCCTAGTAAGGAAACACTAGAACTACGCGTTAATTTCTCCAACGGACAACGTGGTGCCAGAAGAGGTTGTCACTGGTATGCACTCGTCGGAGGTTAGAGGGGAAATTGTGTCTGAGCCGAAAATCCTTTGGGGTATAAGAAGTTTCAACTCCTTTAAGTCGCCAGTCTCTGATGATGTATCACCGGTTGAATTACAAGCTGTATCTGATAGACTAGTTCCTTGGCTAAGGGAGATAAATATATAGCTGTAGGATGGAGAGGCACGAAGGTAATTTTCATTTCGAAAGCAAAAAAACCTTACTACACGAAGGCGAAAGATTTTTGTCCTAAGAAAGATGTTCATCCTTTATGCTGAAAACTCTTGAGAGGTTGATAGAAATATATCTTAGATCCCTAGAGATGGTCTGTCGTGGCAGCAGCATGCATATAATAAAGGCAAATCCACTGAAAGAGCTCTTCACGACCTAAAGGGCTACATAGAGCGTATTCTCGCTGCCAAGGAATATAAAATGGTAACATTTATTGATATTGCAGGTGCTTTCAATAAAAAAAACCGACGTCAATCATAAATTAGTTGGAGTTTTTAGGCATCAACTCTAACGTAAGAAAGTTTATTAATAACTTACTTACTAAAAGATGCATTACGGCAGGCTTGGGATCTGTGGATCTAAAACGATGGGTCAGCAGAGAAACACCTCTTAGCCATTAACAATATATTATTGTCTCTGGAAGAAAAGGGTTTAAAAGAGGTCGCGTATGCAGATGGCGTGGCTTTTGCGGTTAGGGGAAAGTTTCCCAGCACTCTAAGAGATATACTTCCGGAAGCTCTTCGTACAACAGCGAAGTGGGCTATCGAAAGTGGTCTAGGTGTATATCCGTGCAAGACAGAAGTAGTTCTTTTCAGCATACAAGTTACCTACAGTTGCACCTGTCTTGCTGGGAAGAGAGAATGTTCCATTTATAGAAATCGCAAAATATGTGGGTTTTTTCCTGGACAGGAAATTGAACATAAAATCCACTATTTTGGAAAGGCAAATGCTTTCTTGCCCTATACACCTGCGAGAGAGCCATTGGCAAAGTTGGGGCATCATGCACTGGGTATATACTGCAGTTGTCAGACCTATAATGCCATATGGTGTTGTAGTCTTGTGGACGGCTCTTCAAAAGTCCACCTACTGTTCAATACTCAACCAGATCCAAAGGAGGGATTGTTTGTGCATCACAGCCGCACTAAGGACGACACCATCTAATGCACTGAATCAAATGCTACATCTAATGCCTCTGGACATTGTGGCTAGACAAAATGCTGCGACCACTGCCGTGAGGCTAAGGGATATTTCTCTTTGGACATGTGGCGGGTACGGACACTGTGTTATCCTTGATACAATGTCCGATGTTTCAGGCAGTGTGGATTACACCCTACCTGAGCCGCTTTTTGATAAAACGTACTTTACCACTATTCCTGGTAGAACCAATTGGAACTACGATATCCCTGGTAATAGAAGTTACATAGACTTCTTTACGGATTGTTCCAAGCTAGACGACCAGGTGGACTTTGGGGTGTATTCTAAAGATCTAGAACTGGTCATACTGAGAAGGCTTCCGAAAGGTATCAAGCGGAGATCCTTGCAATTAAGGAAGTGTTAGAATGGCTAAGATATAATGTCATAACGACAATTGGGATAAATATCTTCTCAGGCAGCCATTAAATCCCTGAAAAACGTATTTCTAAACACAAAAATTAAAAATTTTCCTGTTCTGGGTTCATCCTTCTTCCTAATCCACTCTTCTCTCTCAGATCATCCTGATACGGCAATGGTTACTAGATCGAGTTCTAAAAATCTAGCTACTTCATCTGAATCGGTTCAACCGGTTCATCGGTTCATATAGTATCGTATAACCTTGAACGAAACGAGGTCAGTCTGTTACACCATCCGTATCTCAGTTGGGCCAAAGTAGTTCTGGTCCTCCTAGGCAGGTCCTTCTCATCATGAGCAATGAGTGCAAGGCGCCCACCAAGGACTATATTCCGTCGGTATAATAAGGTCGCACTAGTTACTGCACCTTGGTGGATATCCCGCTTTGTATGAGTCAGTTGTTAGCAGAACTGTGAGGTGTTGGCGGCCTGCGTTCTTAAACATCCAGATATTCTTCTACTTGTTTCTGGGATAAAGCCAGCCGGTAAGTCGGAAATTTGGGTGGCTTTCTCGGTTGCAGCCCAGACAGAAGTTCACAGTGGTGTTTAACCCAAGGATCTTAGTCTTCTCGTGTAGAAGATCTATGCTCACCATTTGGTAATATTCTGTGATGATCGTGGTACCGCTTTCTAACAGATTTTTAGGTTATGCCTGTGTGTTTCGCACATCTCCGCGGTCCATAACGGGGTCTATTACCGGTGGCCCAATTGCCTTAAAGATCGTCAACACGGTTTCCTTGCCCATTCCCCAGGTGCTGGCCAAAGATTTGAAGAATCTGTTATTGTTCCTTGCTCTTTCGCATGAGCAATGGGTGCAAGGCGCCCATCAAGGACTATATTCCGTCGGTATAATAAGGTCGCACTAGTTACTGCATCTTGGTGGATATTCCGCTTTGTATGAGTCAGTTGTTAGCGGAACTGTGGGGTGTTGGCGGCCTGCGTTCTTAAACATCCAGATATTCTTCTTCTTGTTTCTGGGAGAAAGCCAGCCGGTAAGTCGGAAATTTGGGTGGTTTTCTCGGTTGCAGCCCAGATAGAAGTTCACAGTGGTGTTTAATCCAAGGGTCTTAGTCTTCTCGTGTAGATGATCTATGCTCACCATTTGGTATGTGATGATCGTGGTACCGCTTTCTAACAGATTTTTAGGTTTCGCCTGTGTGTTTCGCACATCCCCGCGGTCCATAACGAGGCCGAATAGTCTATTACCGGTGGCCCAATTGCCTTGTCAACAAGGTTTCCTTGTCCATTCCCCAGGTGCTGGCCAAAGATTTGAAGAATCTGTTTTTGTTCCTTGCTCTTTCGCAGATCGTAGTAGCGTGGGCCGACATTGAAAGGCAGTTTTCCATGGTAACTCCAATGACTCGCCGTTGGAATCGTTTGTTCATCGATCTATTTATCAACAGATCGATAAACTTGTACAATCCGTTGTCCAGGTGGCGCATAAAGTCTCTGTTGAGAAAGATGGCGGAGATTTTTAGGTTACGGCTTCTAAAAAATTCTGCCAAGTCCCGGGAGTAAATGTTTATTTGCTCACACAGTCCATTGAGGTTTTTCCCTCGTTACTAATTTGGAAAGGTAGAGATTAAACAGGATTGAGGAGAGGACACCTCCTTGTGGGACTACTTCGTTTACTCTACGTTTCGAATTAGTATTCGTGAAATCCACATATGATTGTCGGCCGCACGTATAATTCACAATCCATCACTTCTTCCAGTTCGGGAGATCATACTCAATGATGTCATTGAACAGAATAGTATAATCGACCGTGTCAAATGTTTTTGACAAGTCAAAAGCCATGACGACAGTACGTTCATGAGGCAGTTTCACATTCAGACCGCGGCTGGTGATAGCTGTTGTAGTGCTGTGCGTTATGGGGAACCCATGTCGATGATCCCTTGGGTTCAGGAATGAGCTCAGGACGAGTAGGAGTAGCACCTCAAGGATCTTTGCGACCGGGACAAGAGAGAGATTGGTTTGTATGACTCTCCTTGGTCTGTATATTTACCCGTCTTGAGAATAGGTACCACTCGACCTACCTTCCATATGTTTGGAATCACCAGGGTGGAGATGGATGGATTTAGGACATCCGTCAGGTATTTTATTCCCACTTCATCCAATAGCTTGAGCATCAAAATCCATATTCCATTAGGGCCCATAGCCTTCGCTGGCTTAGCTCTTCTTGTGATCTAGGAGTAGCGCATTTGCTCACAAAGCCCATTGATGTTATTGCCCTTCGCCAGGTCAGAGCAGTCATCTGCATGTGATATTATCTCAACGTCCGAGGGGAGTTGGAGGAGTTTGGAAAGGTAGAGATTAAACAGGATTGGGGACAGGACACTACCTTGTCAGACTCCCAGTTTAACTTTAAGGCGTTTCGATTTAGTATTTCTGAATTCCACATATGATTGTCAGCCGAACATATAGTCAATCCATCTCTTCTTCGAGTTCAGGAGATCAGACTCAATGATGCCATTGAACAGAAAGGATTAGTCGACTATGTCAAATGCTTTTGACAAGTCAAGAGCCACGGCGACAGTACGTTCATGTGGCTCAGATCGCGGCTGATATGTGTGTAGATAGCTGTGAGTGCTGTTGAAGTGCTATGCTATTTTACGGAATCCATGTTGATGATCCGCTGCTCTTCTCCTACCTGACGAGCTTAGGACAGGTAGGAGTAGCGCATCAAGTGTATTTTAAACCGGGGTGAAGATAGAGATTGGCTTGTATGACTATCCTTGGTCTTTGGATTTACCTGTTTTTGGAATAGGTATCACTCAATCACCAGGGTGGAGATGGACAGATTCAGAACATCCATAACGGATGCTCTTCTTGTGATCTAGGCAACGTCTTCTATATTGAATAGACGTAGTTCAGTTCTAAACTGGAGTTTCCTTGTCTTTCTTAGGTTGCTCCTTCTCGCCTTGTCTCCAGTAGGATGCTCAATAAATTATCAATCAAAATGGTTTGCACATCGTTTTGAGTCAGTTGTCTGTTATCCATTGAAGGCAATTGCGACCTGGCATGTCTTCCCGGATGTGATGTTGAGTGATCTTACTGTTGACTCGACTTGCCCCACCATATTTTGCGTTTGTGATATTTGTCCACCGTAGCGCAGAGGCTAGTATGTTCGCCTATGACGATGAACGCCTGGGTTCGAATCCTGGCGAGACCATCAGAAAAATGTTTTCAGCGATCGTTTTCCCCTCCTAATGCTCTCAACATTTGTGAAGTACTATGCCATGTAAAAACTTTTGCCCAAAGGATGTCGCATTGCAGTACGCTATTAGGACTCGGCTATAAAAAGGATGCCCCTTGTCATGGAGCTCAAACATGCATCGACTGCACTCATTGATATGTGAGAAGTTTACACCTGTTCCTTAGTGGAATGTTCACAGGCAAAATTTGCAATTTGCTGTTTTGATCTTTGATCAACCTCCTCGTTAATTTCACTTATCCTTGAGCTGCCACAGCTTCGGCCTGGAAATTTGGTCTGTTTAACTTTAATTCTTGGATCGTTGCAATCGCGATGCCGTATCTGCGCATGAAAACCGTTATATCTGTTATCTTATTTCGGAGACTGCTACAGTTTAATTTCATTAATTTAAGACCATCGTGGGTGGGTACGTTGGCATGTGGTGTTAATTTACAGCGTCGTGGTAGCCTATAGTAGCGAGGAATTGGACACTGATTGTTACGTTAGCCGAGATGGTGATTGTGGCCGCGACGGATATGGTGGGGATGGAGGAGGCGGTGTTGGTGACGGGGTTGTTTTTCATGCATGTGAGCAAGAAGCTACTCCGTATGGGACACTCCACTATCCGCAATCAGTGGACGCGGCCCGTAGCTGCCAGCTGAGCTTCTCATGATAACGAGCTTCTCATGATGTGTGGTGCTCATAGTCGACACATATTCTGACATTGTTACAGGCCCCGTGGTGACGAAGCAAAGGGTAGTGACCGTTGTGATAGCCAAGGGTGTGAGTTTGGCCATAGAAAAGATGGAGAGGTAGAGATAATACCTCTTGAAGATGCTTTCGAAATTAGCGAGGGCCACCGGACCGGGCGTAAACCCCAGAAAGACTGCGCTGGTGTTTTTCACTAAGAAGCGTAAGCTGCGTGTTTTCAGAGGACCCATCCTAGAGTGGGTGGAGCTACAGCTCTCCGGAGGCCGAGTACTTGAGCGTGATTTTTGATCATAGACTAAGCTGGAGACCGAATGTCGAGGAAAGGGTCATGAGGAGACTGAATGCCCACTACTCTTGCCGTAACTCCATAGAAAGGCCTGGGCCGTTCTCACATATGGATGTGTGGTGTGACATCGGCATAAACCCCAGAAAGACTGCGCTGGTGCTTTTCACTAAGAAGCGTAAGCAGCGTGTTTTCAGAGGACCCATCCTGGAGTGGGTGGAGCTACAGCTCTCCGGAGGCCAAGTACTTGGGCATGATTTTTGATCATAGACTAAGCTGGAGAACGAATATCGAGGAAAGGGTCATGAGGGGACTGAATGCCCACTACTCTTGCCGTAACTCCATAGAAAGGCCAGGGCGGTTCTCACATATGGATGTGTGGTGTGACATCGGCCTTTGGTAACGGTGCCCTCCGTTGTTGATTGAGATGGTACAGGGTACCGTGGCGGTGCTGATCTCTGGGGCAGTAGGTGTGCCGCGAGGAGTGGCGCGAAGAATGTCGCGAGATGGGCGCTGAATGCCATATTTAATCTTGAGTCTTTGAACTTCAAGGCCCTTACGACACTGGAGACGATGCCAATGCCGGGGAGGCGGCCCGACTGGGCTGTCACGATGTATATGCCAACCAGGCGGTGCTGAAGATTCTAACGCCCCTCAAACTTTTTAAACTCTTCTGTTTTTCTGGAGGATTAAGATGCGGTGTGGTAGCAACGTATGGATTTAAATTAGATAGCTCACCTGTGCAGGAGTCTTTATTGAGTTTCTTTGAATCAAGGAATTTTTCAGGCTCCCGGACGGGTGTAGCGTCTGTCGGGCGGGGGTCTTTATGACACTGGAGACAATGTCAATGGCGAGGCGGTGGCCCGACCGGGCTATCACAATATACATGGATAGTCAGGCGGTGCTGAAGGTTCTAACGTAGGGCCATTTGAGTGCGAGACTGGTTAGAAGATGCAAGGAGCTTCTTTGAATCATGAGGAAGTCTGGTTTTACGGCTGCCGACAAGCTAGTCAGGAATGGATGGCTGAATCAATTAACATTCCCCTGAGTGTGCTTCTTGGTGGAGTGGAGAGCTTCTGGAATAACTGCTCAAGTGAGGCGTGTGCGGTGGGTTGCAGGATTGGAGGTTGTCGAAGCCCCTGTGACCGAGTTCTCCGCGAAGCAGGATATATCTATATTCTCGAGCGGAGGACGCTTGGCTTCGTCTTCGGTCTGCTGTTGGGTGAATGCAATGTCCTGACTGGTGAATGGAACGATAGGTCTTTAACGTCGCTATGGACACTGTAGAAGCAAGGAATGACGAGATATGACGAGAAGGAATTGAAGACGGTCGAGCACATTTTATACTGCAACTGCGAGAAGAAGACACAGTAGAAGGGGTGAACACCTTTTTACGTGCCTGAATTCGGTTCCGGCCTTTAGGCTTCAGACTAGAATTCTGAAGAGGCCCGAATTGACTGGCTGGACTATAGTCCCGTAGGTGGGAGTTTCTTCCCGGTCCGTCTGGTTCATCGATTTTCTCCCTACTTTTTTTGTCTGTACGTTGGTTTTCCGTTTTCCTGCTGCTTTTGATATCTAGCACCTTTCTAGGGTGTAACTCTAACTGCGTTTCTCCATCTTCGTTTTCTTCGCTTCTCTCTTCTAACGACCTTGTCGCGTGCCTTATAACTTAACTCAGGTGGCCATGGATTCTTCTGCATTCTCCAAGCGCTTCGCCTTTCGTCGTCCCTTCTCCACATTGTATTCAATTCCATGGCAGTCGGTTGTTTTTACCGGATTGACCCGAAGGATTCTTTCATCGGCAAGAGCTGCCACGTCTGTGAACAACACACTGCTACAACAAGTACCACCAAGTTTAATGTTGTTGTTGTGGCAGTGCGTTGTGCACTAAGGAGACAGCCCTTGCCGATGAATGAATCCATCGGGTCAATTCGGTAAGTACAACCGACTGCCATGGGATTGATTACAATGTGGAGAAGAGACGAAGGAAGGCGAAGCGCTTGGAGAATGCAAAGAATCCCCGGCCACCTAGGTGAAGGACTCCATCGTGTCAATCTGGTACGTATAACCGGCTGTCATGGGATTGACCAAGTTTAATGATGTCTTTCAGCTCCTGATCTTCTCTTCCAAGTTTTTGTCTTCACTCCTGATCATGTGTCAGTTAAGGTCACTCTATAAACAATTTTGCAGGGATATAAAAATTTGAATACTTTTGAACATATGGGAAAATTTCTTTGTAGCCAAAAATTTTAATGTTTCTGTAGGAGGCCACCGTAGCGCAGAGGTTAGCATGTCCGCCTATGACGCTGAACGCCTGGGTTCAAATCCTGGCGAGACCATCAGAAAAAATTTTCAGCGGTGGTTTTCCCCTCCTAATGCTGGCAACATTTGTGAGGTACTATGCCATGTAAAACTTCTCTCCAAAGAGGTGTCGCACTGCGGCACGCCGTTCGGACTCGGCTATAAAAAGGAGGCCTCTTATCATTGAGCTTAAAGTTGAATCGGACTGCACTCATTGATATGTTAGAAGTTTGCCCCTGTTCCTTAGTGGAATGTTCATGGGCAAAATTAGCAATTTACGAAAATTTAATGATCGAATGACCTTGTTTAGCTGATTTCTAAATATTAGCCAAAGTTTAGCAATTTGGCAATGTGCAGTAATTTTCTTTTGATAATCTAAATTCCACCTCACCCTTCCGCTTTGGGTTGCTTTTGAGGTTAACGCTGGGCTTCTCTGCCGGTGTTGAGTTGAGTTTCTTTTTCAGAAAATCCCTTAAGTATGTTAAAAATGTTGGTGGTTATTAAAAGAGTGGTGAATATAACTCACTTGCTTACTTAAACGCTCCTGCAACTATGCTACAAGTTTTGTCGGTTACTTTAATTATAGAGTTTATAAATGATGTTTTTATTTATGCGATCCTAAAAGTATGCTTTAATAAATATTTTAGTAATATGAGTGCGAATTTATGATGATATTTCTTTTCAGGTGTTCCCGTCCGCTGCAACAGCAATACAATGTTTATGCACCATAAATTCTGCATTATCGATTCTCCCCAAAGAAACGATGTCATATTTAAAAAACAAAATAAGTCTACAAAAAAATGTTACACCCGCGGCCTTGTCCTTACTGGTTCGCTCAATTGGACCATGCAGGGATTTGGTGGCAATTGGGAGAATATTTTAATAAGTTCCAATGCCGAATATGTACGCAGCTACTCAAATGAATTCGAACGCATGTGGAATGTATTCAGTTTGGATATGAAGGTGCCGTCGTCAAGTTCTCCAAAATAAGAAATATTTTGAAAATAATCTTCAATACCACCAATGAACAGTTTTAAGCAGGATTACCCAAATGTACCACCAAGTACCTTACAGAGCACAATGAAAGAATACAAAATTAACATAAGGTAAGTTTTGACACCTTTTTGTTAAAAATATTTTTTTTTGTATTTGTTATGATTAAAAAAAATGTACAAAGGATTTCTTAATTTTTCCTTTCGATGGGCGTCTAAGTGAGAAATTTAATACCACTCATCGTTAAAGTACTTACATGTGTTGCTGACATGTTCGTAGGCAACTTCACTTGGTTCTTGCCTCGCATCCTCTCGCACTCGTTTGGTGGTGCGTAAAAAATTTAAAATAGCTGTCATAAAATGTCATGAAAATGGGTCGCAAGTAGGTGGTGGTGGTGGTGAACAAGTTGCTTAAATTACTTCTTAATTATGACTTACACATGTTTAAGATCCTTATTTTTGCTTTATCCACCCCTTGTATACTTAAAAACTTAAAATTTACACATATGTATGTGGTGTTGGTTGTTTGAAGTTTTTGTTAATATTCATCAACATTGATGGTATTTTAAGCTGCAATTAGGCCAATGAAAATGAAAAAAATATTTACATTTGCAAAAAGTAGTGGGTATGCTTCAAAGCAAGAACTGGTTTCTAAAAGTTTACATTTTGGTTAAAGAAATCACTAGAATTTTGTCTTTAGAGAAAATTTAATTGAAATTTTATCTTTGGAGGAAATTTCACCGAAATTTTGTCTTTAGGAAAAATTTAACAAAATTTCACTGAAATTTTGTCTTTACAGAAAATTTCACTGGCATTTTGTCTTTAGAGAAAATTTCACTGACATTTTGTCTTTAGAGAAAATTTCACTGACATTTTGTCTTAAGAGAAGATTTCACTGAAAATTTTTTTTGTCTTGCGGGAAAATTTCACCAAAATTTTGTCTTTAGGAAAAATTTCACCGAAATTTTGCCTGTGGAAAAATTTCACCAAAATTTTGTCTGTTGAAAAATTTCACCGAAATTTTGTCTGTGGAAAAATGTCACTGAAATTTTGTCTTTAGGGAAAATGTCACTGAAATTTTGTCTTTAGGGAAAATGTCACCAAAATTTTGTCCTTAGGGAAGATTTTACCGAAATTTTGTCTTTAAGGAAAATTTCACAGAAATTTTGTATTTAGGAAAAATTTCACTGAAATTTTGTCTTTAGGGAAAACTTCACTGAAATTTTGTCTTTAGGAAAATTTTCATCGAAATTTCGTCTTTAGGGAAAATTTCTATGAAATTTTATCGTTAGAGAAAATTTCACTGAAATTTTGTCTTTAGAAAAAATTTCACTGAAATTTTGTCTTTAGAGAAAATTTCACTGAAATTTTGTCTTTAGAAAAATTGCACTGAAATTTTGTCTTTAGAGAAAAATTCACTGAAATTTTGTCTTTAGGGAAAATTTCACTGAAATTTTGTCTTTAGGGAAAATTTCACTGAAATTTTGTCTTTAGGGAAAATTTCACTGAAATTTTGTCTTTAGGGAAAATTTCACTGAAATTTTGTCTTTAGGGAAAATTTCACTGAAATTTTGTCTTTAGGGAAAATTTCACTGAAATTTTGTCTTTAGGGAAAATTTCACTGAAATTTTGTCTTTAGGGAAAACTTCACTGAAATTTTGTTTTTAGGGAAAATTTCACTGACATGTTTTCTTAAGGGAAATTTCACTGAAATTTTTTCTTTAGGGAAAATTTCACTGAAATTTTTTCTTTAGGGAAAATTTTAGTGACATTTTTTCTTTAGGGAAAATTTTACTGAAAGTTTATTTTTAAGGGAAAATTTTACTGAAAGTTTTTTTCTTTAGCGAAAATTTCACTGACATTTTTTCTTTTGGGAAATTTTCACTGAAAGTTTTTTTTTAGGGAAAATTTCACTGAAAGTTTTTCTTTAGGGAAAATTTCACTGAAAGTTTTTCTTTAGGGAAAATTTCACTGAAAGTTTTTCTTTAGGGAAAATTTCACTGAAATTATTTCTTTACGGAAAATTTTAGTGAAATTTTTTCTTAAGAGAAAATTTTTATTTTACTGAAAGTTTTTCTTTAGGGAAAATTTCACTGACATTCTTTCTTTTGGGAAAATTTCACTGAAATTTTGTCTTTAGAAAAAATTTCACTAAAATTATTTCGTTAGGGAAAATTTTAGTGAAATTTTTCTTTAGGGAAAATTTCACAGAATTTTTTTTTTAGGGAAAATTTCACAGAAATTTTTTCTTTGGTAAAATTTCACAGAAATTTTTTCTTTAGGGAAAATTTCACAGAAATTTTTTCTTTAGGGAAAATTTCACTGACATTTTTTCTTTTGGGAAATTTTCACTGAATTTTTTTTTTTTAGGGAAAATTTCACTGACATTTTTTCTTAAGGGAAAATTTCACTTAAATTTTTTCTTAAAGGAAACTTTCACAAATTTTGTTTTTGTTTTAAAAAAATGCATTAAAATTTTGTCTTAAGAGAACATTTCACTGAAATTAGGTCTTTTTGGAAATATTACACTGAAATTTTGTCTTTATGGGAAATAGCACTGACATTTTGTCTTTAGAGAAAATTTCATATTTTATATTAAGAGAAAATTTTAACTCATATTTTGTATGAAGAGAAAATTGCACTCACTTTCAGTTTTACCGAAAATTTTTCGCTTAAATTGTGTCTGAAACAACCATTTTTTCTAATTCCTGCTTAGACTGACAATTTCATCGTGCATCGTACATTGCATCGTGCTTAGTTTTTTACCCCTATCGCAATTTTTCATTTTTCGCCACTTAGTGTGATCCAAATATATGTGCGGAGTTTCCCTGTCATGTTAATTTAGTATTATCGAAAAAATATGTATCCAGATGTCTGTTCAACAATGAAACATTGTTGCCCGCATGAACAGCAATCCAGTGCAAACTCCTGCAAATTTTCGTTGTTATCCCCAGTTGAAGAAAATTTATCAGAGCGAAATATTATCCGTTTTTTTCATGTAGTTAATATTTTGTTATACAACATGAAAATGTTTATAATTAATGCATTTCGTTAACATTTTAAATAACATTATTATATAAATTAAGGCAAAAACAAAAAAAAAACAAAAACGATAAAAGCCCTATAAGTGGCGAATTGCAATGATGCCTCGTCTCTTGTCTTTTTCATCTTTTAATTCATTTGAAATTCTTTTTTAATGTACATCACTATATGCTTGTGTTGCATGCAACACGTGATAGTCTCTAATTTCAACTACACTCTATTGCAGCTTTTGTAGCTATCAAGTACATAGTTGAATAATATAAAATAGCAATAAGAATAAAAAAAAAATAAAAAAATAATGTAATTTATAAAAAAACGACATTAAAAAGTAGAAAAAAAACTAAACTGGATGATCTTTTAGAGTGACAAAATTTAAAAATTTTTTGTCACAAAATTTCACTGAAATTTTGTCTTTAGAGAAAATTTCACTGAAATTTTGTCTTTAGAGAAAATTTCACTGAAATTTTGTCTTTAGAGAAAATTTCACAGAAATTTTGTCTTTAGAGAAAATTTCACTGAAATTTTGTCTTTAGAGAAAATTTCACTGAAATTTTGTCTTTAGAGAAAATTTCACTGAAATTTTGTCTTTAGAGAAAATTTCACTGAAATTTTGTCTTTAGAGAAAATTTCACTAAAATTTCAACGACTCTGCTTTGGCCATCCCTTTGAGCTTCCTAGCTAGGTTTTATATGGACAGTATGGCGCACTGTCCAAATTCCTTCCCAGTGTTTCTTTGACGTCTTCGTAATGCCACAGATCTGAAATACTTAGTACTCGCCCGCCAATCTCAGCGGCAACAAGGGCCGATCAGTGAAGACAGAGGTCTCATCCTCCTCAAACATTGCATTCGTCTCCCAATCCTCTAATCTGTTAAAGCGAATCCCGAAAATCCTATCTTAAATTGGTCTCGGTGACAGGTATTCTGAGACTTTCTTCCGTCTACTCACTGGCCACAGTTCCCAGAATGGAGCTGTGGCCGTACGCATCCTACTTCAGCATGCCAAGCACCCTTAGCCTAAGCACAATATTGGCGGCAAAACATTGCAAATTTGCCCATGAACATTCCATTAAGGAACAGGGAAAACTTCTCATGAGTGCTGTTTTTAAGCTAAATGATAGAGGTCCTCTTTTTATAGTCGAGTCTGAGGGACGTGACGCAGTGTGGCACCTCTTTGGGGAGAAGTCTTTTCATGGTAAAGTACCTCACAAATGTCGCCAGCATTAGGAGGGGATAACCACCGCTGTACAATTTTCTAATATTCTCGCCAGAACTCGAACTCAGATGTTCAGCATCATAGGCGGTCCTACTTACATTTGCGCTATGGTGGCCTCCAACCACACAACCTTGGCGGCACAGTTCAAAATATAACATGGTGCTGTTGTAGCCACAGCTACTATAGGCGAGAAAACGCGTCCAGGTGCATAACACCGATTACCCCAGGAAAGTGATGGTCATTGGTTACTTAAAGGCGTCTATAGCTCGCCTTGTCATAATGAGCATCATAGGCACTGAGTATATAAGAAAGAACCGGTGCCGCCCGGGCTCTCGCTGAGGCTCTCCACTCGATACCACTGATTGTCCGCGGATGCAATTGTAGCTACTTCGCATGGGGCATAACACTTTCCACAACCTGTGAACGCGCGATAACGATGAACCCCACACAGATCGAAGCTGCAAGTTGAAGTATGTGTGGTGCATATAGTCATACCATGTCGGGATAGATCTCATAGGTGGGATATGCATCATCGCTTCTAAGCCCGCCTGGTATATAAATCTAAACGCTCCCCTAACAGCAATGCACAGTGGGGTATTTGCCATTCAGAATGGAGAGAAAATTAATAAAACTGTGTTTAATGCCTAGGAATGAAAAATAATAAAATTGGAAAATGGGTTCAGATTTAAATATAGCTTCCATATATATCTTTCATCCGATATCTGGTCTTATGGTTGGGGTAGCCGCATTTTTAGTCCGAGCTTTATCAAATTCGGCAAAAGATGTACTATTTAATGTCTCAATATGTCTGCCAAATTTCATTATAATCGGTTCAGATTTTGATCAAGCTTCCACATATATTCTTCATCCGATATGTGCTTTTATAGTCGTAGTAGCCACATTATTTTTAGGCATTTTACAAGTTTTGAGGCCAATCGGATGAAAATTGCGCCCTCTATAGGCGCAATGTATCTTAAACTATACATTCACCGTTGGATCACTTATTTTTGTTGAATTTTGCAAAAAATTTTACTTTGCCGAGAGTATCGATAGTGGCATTGATATTTTGCCAGCTCTACGTGTGACTTTCCATCAACTCTAAACGCAAAGAAATAATTCGTTTGCAGCTACTCAGCATGGGGCACTCCACTATCCACAACCTCTGGACTCGCCTAGCTTCTCATAACAACCGCACACAGATCGAGACTCCAAGTTGAAGCCTGTGTGGTGTTCATAATTATAGCGTGCCGGTGTAGACCACATAGGATCCATATCCGGCATCGTGTCTAAGCCCTGGGGTATAAATCTAAACGCTCCGATGCACAGTTGGCTATTTGGCAGAATGGAGCTTTACCAAGCTTTATTCAGACAAAAAATAGAATATCGATTATATTGATAATTCCATCGATATTTTGCCAGCTCTACGTGAGACTTTCCATCAACTCTACACGCAAAAAAATAATTCGTTTGACTTAAAGGAAATTTTCTCCAAGTAAACTTCTTCTCTGAAACACGTTGAACTTTGTTTGCGATAAAAGTACATGTTTTTCTCATAAATTCTTGCAAAAATATATAAAGTTTTTTATACTGACAATACCTTTCATTCTTAATATATAGAACATGTTATTCTGGTCTCAACTTATTCAATTCAATGTTTAATTCAATGATGTAACAAACTCAAATTTTTGCGAATTATAAGCAGCTCTCAGTTGATAGCTCAAACTCTTTGAGAGTATATTTGGATTTATTGCGAAGTTATGATACACAATAATATTAAAAGCCTTCAATTTTCGCACAACTCCATTATGATTTTATATTATGACCAAGAGTATTCGTTATGCTATAAATAAACCAAAAAATTACTTGAATGAGTTGTTGTTTTCGCACATTTAAATACCTTCTTTGGGATTGATATTTCTTTATTGTGTAAATGTTACCAAACAATTTTTTGTAACTATCTGCTATTTGTGTGTTGCTCTAATGATGTTTGTCATTGGAAATACCAGAATTTTTGGTATTATAGGGTCCGTTACATGAATGATCGTTTGATCGGGATTGTACAACTCTTGTGTTGCAATCTGCCAACTGACTGCTCCAGTTGGCATTTTTGAGGTTATACGTACACAGAACGTTTTGACATACGAGCGCTATTTGTGTTGTTACATTAACTTAAATGATTCATCTCGCCCAAAAATGGAATTAAATCGTGAACATTTTCATGCGATTATTGTATCCACCATCATAGGATGGGGGTATACTAATCTAGTCATTCCGTTTGTAACACCTCGAAATATTGATCTAGGACCCCATAAAGTATATATTCTTGATCGTCTCGACATTCTATGTCGATCTAGCCATGTCCGTCCGTCCGTCTGTCGAAATCAAGATAGCGGTCGAACGCGTAAAACTAGCCGCTTGAAATTTTGCACAGATACTTGGTATTGATGTAGTTCTTTGGGGATTGCAAATAGGCCATATCGGTTCAGATTTGGCTATAGCTCCTATATAAACCGATCTCCCGATTTGATTTCTGGAGCCACTGAAAGCTGCAAATATTGTCATATTTAGTTGAAATTTTGCACTTAGGTTCTGTTATGACTTCCAACAACTGTGCCAAGAATGGTTTAAATCGGTCAAGAACCTGATATAGTAGCTCCCGTAGATATAGTAGCTCCCATAGTAGGGCTCAAGATCGGGAGATTTGGCTTCTTGAGCCCTTACAAGACGCAATTTTTGTACGATTTGGCAGAAATATTTCATATAGTCTTTTGTTATGACTTTCAACAACTGTGCCAAGTACGGTCCGAAACGGTATATAACCTGATATATCTCCCATATAAACCAATCTCCCGATTTGACTTCTTAAGCGCTTACAAGCCGTAATTTCTGTTCGATTTGGCTGAAATTTAGCATGTAGTGTTCTGTTATGGCTCTCAACAACTGTGCCAAGTACGGTTCGAATCGGTCTATAACCTGATATAGCTCCAATATTAACCGATCTCCCGATTTTACTTCTTGAGCCCTTACAATACCCAATTTTTGTCCGATTAGGTAGAAATTGAGCATGTAGTGTTTTGTTATGACTCAAAAACTGTGCCAAGTACGGTCTGAATCGGTGTATAACCTGATATAGCTCCCATGTGAACCGGTGTCTTGATTATCCTTGTTCGGTTCCTGGAAGCTTTAATTTTTGCTGATTTGACAGAAGTTTGGTATGTTGAATAAATTTATGCCCTTCAACTAAATTTATTTTGTAAAAATGTTTAGCAGAATCCATCGATTCTATACCACTGCGCATAGCTTCTTAGGCCGCCTGCGTTATCCCGACTATGGCCGGTCTTTGCATCTTCTCGAACCCCATGGTATGAGTGTTCCAAACTACAGTCTTTCATTCCAGTAAATCAACTTCGGGTTAACTTCCACTTCCTGTTGTATTTCCTGCTGCAGGAGGGTACATTGGTTTTGGGCTTTTTTATCCGTATGTCTCAATTTCGAATCAAGTTCATGGTTCAGATATTTTGGCTTCTTAGATATTTGCAATGTATTTTCGTCGTAAGACAGCAGTCTAAAATCCCATACCTTGTGGCTCCAAATAAAGAGCACTATCTCCACAGTGTCCTTTATGACCTACACGCGCAAAAAATAAAACGTTTGGAATATCTTTGAGACAAACAAATGTTTAAAAGTCACTTCGATTATGGTTAAACTTCTAGAAACTTTGTGTGTGGTAAAGGATAAGCCTTTTACGTGAAAACTTCAAACTTCTTTGTTAAAGTAAAACATGGTTTGTATTGTAGTTGTTTTAGCCACATTTTCATGTGGAGGTGGCGATTCTCGTCAAGCTCCTGTAAGTGGGCAAGGTCTTTCCCCATCGTTGAGGGAACTGTGTGGTCATTGGTTATTTACGGGCGCCAATGACGCGCCTTGAGCATAATAGGCGCTCAGTATTTGTGCAAGAACCGGTTCCGCCGGCCTCTCACTGAAACTCTTCGCTCGATACCGCTGATTGTCCGCGACTGCAATTGCAGCTACTCCGTAACGAAAATTCCACCATCCGCAATCTGTGGACGATAGCTCGCAACTAAGCTTCTCGAGACAGCAATGAACACCACACGGATCGGACCTCAATGTTCCAGCCTGTGTGGTGCTCACAGCTATCCCGTGCCCGCCATAAACAAATATCCATACTTTGTATTCGTCACAAATTCTTGCAATTTTATGGCAAAGTCAGAATGATTTCCACAAAAGAAGTTTACTTGTCGAAAAGTTCCAGCCTGTGTGGTGCTCACAGCTATCCCGTGCCCGTCATAAACAAATATCCATACTTTGTATTCGTCACAAATTTTTGCAATTTTATGGTAAACAAAGTCAGTATGTTTTCCATAAAAGAAGTTTACTTGTCGAAAAGTTCATTTGTGGCTAATGAAGTATTTTTTTGCTTGTAGCTGATCGGTGGCAGAAATTTGCCTCAGATCAGTAGCACCACATTATTCGCATATTGATTACGTGCTAACCTTGTTAGGCTCTAATAGGACTTCGTTCATCACGAGGTTCCAAAGAATCGGCATTTCTGTGAAGATTGCTCCATTGGCAGCTTTAATTGTTCACCGCGGAACATTTTCTTTCACTCGTCACTCTAAAAATACCACCCCAAACATTTAAGTCTTTGGGTGTATCTGCAGAACAGTGTTATTGTTTTGGTATTAGTTGTTCTTATGACACGTGTTCCTCTAGCAGGGCTTCTTATTTAAGTCATATAGTGAACAGCTTTGGAGTTTGGTTACTTTTAGCTCCGCTTACTACTTTATATCTTTCTTTTGGTTTAAAAAGTAGTTATCGTTGTTGTTTACCGCACACATCCCTCCCATGGGAGATATGTGGCATAATTGAATAAATAATACCACCAGTTTCGAATAATTGCTGACAGACAGCCAGACAGACACTTAGAATGGGTGGCTTAAATTGGCACGTAATGCGAATATTATGTGTATGAAAAGTGCCTTTTTGAGCGACCCGCTTCATACTCACAGCTCCACAATAATTTCATAATTTTGCAAATAGTGCATTAAAATTTGTTGCATTAATTAATAGAAACGACCAAAAGCCAAAAAGGGGGAGGTAGCAGACGACCGATCTAGCCATTCCAGCAGAAGGATCATCTACCTGTCGTTTTGGGGTTTGGCTCGACAACTAAGTGAAACTCGTACCCGTCTGTACTATAAGGGCGGAAGTGTTTATTTCCACAATAGCATTCATGTTTGGCCAGGCAATAGGGCTTAAGAGAGGCCTGAAGCTTAATAGGACTACTTCAGTAAGCCTTTGGATAAATGGCTTTGTGCCTTTTTAGCATAGTCAACATTGCCGTACCATCTACTGTTCAATGGCACCATCGGTGTTATCACTATGTTTGGCAATTTTGCATGGTTAGTGGGATTTGGAGTGATCCATGTTCACTAAAAGAGCAACAGGTGCTAAGGCTTGTTTAATGTGTGTCATCAACGCTCATGCGGGAATATCTATGAAAGTAAGGTATATGCAAGGCGTGTGGTTTAATTAAGAGCGATTAGTAAAGTTCCTTGTGTAATAAGTCTGGATGGATGAAATACCCAAAGATGTTGAATAAATAAATAATATCCAAGCTATAACAAAGATGCAGGAGGCGAACCATAGCAGTATTGAAGTATAAAAAAATGAAGTTTGCTGCACGCAAAAAATAAAACGTTTGGAATAACTTTGCGACAAATGTTTAGTAACTGTATAATATTTCCCACCACTGTTGAACATTGGTAGTTAATTTTCAACATATTGATGTAAAATTCACTTCGGTAATAGTAAAACTTTCCAGAATTTCGTCTGCTTTAAGGAATGCGAAATTTATGCGAAAATTCTAAATTTCTCTTAAGTTAAATTCGGCGGAGCCCGGCCGGAATTCGAACCTAGGCACACGGAGCAATATCGAGAGCCCTTGCCGTTGTCTGGCGTTCGAAGCCATCAATACAACTTCCAACAGATGAACAGAATCATGTGTACCACGGAAGTAGTGTAATTGTTGCAGAAAAACAGTTTGTCATGACACAAAAACACATGCATTGGGAAGAAGTACAGCTAATAGACAGGGTTGTCGAGCGTAGTTAATGTGGGTATTGTATCATAGAGGCGTTTTCGCAATTAATACGATTCAAAAACAACATACCAACGCACGGCCCTTGAAGCCATCACACTTAATATGGTTGAAAAGTCTTCTAACCAAAGACGAAATGCGTCCCATAGTGTCATGGGGCGCGTTATATGACATGCTATTATAAGCAGAGTATATTTCCCTAAACCAATTCTTTCTAGTCAAAGAATAGCATAGCAAAGAATTTATAAAAGTTGAGAAAGTGCGTGTTATTAATTAAAACATTTTGACTGGCTTGGTGGATCATGATTTCTGATACGCCATGTGTGTTCGTCAACACCTTTGTCAAATTGATTATGGCGCCCAGTCTATCAGACACAACTTGTAATGCAACTAGTGTTACATCATCAGGGTCAGAATGTGCGGATGTAACAATTTTTAAAAATTCTACTTTAGTTTGTCTGTTTGCGCTCTTTTACTTTGATCTTTAAAATCTTTTCGTGATTTTTCGAACATCTTCCAGCTCGAGATGATATTCAATCCTTTCTAGTCAAAAAATAGCATAGCAAAGAATTTCTAAAAGTTGAGAATGTGCGTGTTATTATTCAAAACATTTTGACTGGCTTGGTGGATCATGATTTCTGATACGCCATGTGTGTTCGTCAACACCTTTGTCAAATTGATTATGGCGCCCTACATATCCATATACTATAAAGTACGGTGTAGAGCCACTTTAGGTAAAAACAAATAAAAGTGTGCTAGGTTCGACCGGGTCGAATCTAGGGAACCCACCCCATGGATTCTGCTAAAAATTTATACAAAATGAATTTTGTTGAAGGGCATTATTTTATTCTACATAAAAAACTTCTGTCAAACTCGCAAAAATTAAAGCTTCTAGGAACCGAACAAGGGAGAACCGATCGAGAGACCGGTTTACGTGGGGCTATATCAGGTTCTATGGAGTCCACCGTAGCGCAGAGGCTACCATGTCCGTCTATGACGCTGAATGAATCCTGGCGAGACATTCGGAAAACAATTTTCAGCGGTGGTTTTTCCCTACTAATGCTGGCAACATTTGTAAGGTACTACGCCATGTAAAACTTCTCTCCAAAGAGGTGTCGCACTGCGGCACGCCTTTCGGACTCGGTTATAAAAAGGAGGCCCCTTATCATTGAGCTTAAACTTGAATGGGACTGCACTCATGGATATGTGAGAAGTTTGCCCCTGTTCCTTAGTTAAATGTTCTTGGGCAAAATTTGCAATATCAGGTTATAGACTGATTTGGACCTCACTTGGCACAGTTGTTGGAAGTCAACAGAACACTATATGTAAATTTTCAGCCAAATCGGACAAAAATTGCATCTTGCAAGGGCTCAAGAAATCAAATTGGCAGATCGGTTTAAATGGAAGCTATATCAGGTTACATACCGATTTGGACTGTACTTGTTACAGTTTTTGGAAGTCATAACAGAACCATACATGCAAATTTTCAGCCAAAAATTGCATTTGTAAGGGCTCAAAAAGTCAAATTGGCAGATCGGTTTATATGGGTGAGGTTAGAACGGACCGAATTGGACCGTAATTGGCACAGTTGTTGAAAGTCATAAGAAAACACTATATGCACAATTTTAGCCCAATTTCTGTTATTGGAAGTCATAACAAAACAATTCATGTAAAATTTCAACCAAATCGGACAAAAATTGCGGCTTGTAAGGGCTGAAGAAGTCAAATTGGCTGATCGGTTTATATGGGAGCTATATCAGGTTATTGGCCGATTTGGATCGTACTTGTTACAGTTGTTGGAAGTCATAACGGAACACTACAAGCAAAATTTCAGCCAAATCGGAAAAAATTGCGTCTTGTAAGGACTCAAGAAGTCAAATTGGCACATCGGTTTATATGGGAGCTATATCAGGTTATATACCGATACGGAACGTAATTTACACAGTTGTTGGAAGTAGCGTGCTTGGATTATCAGTGCAGGGGTCGTAGGTTTGATTCCCGCCAGAAGCCTTGGTCTTTCGCTACTGTGGTATCACAATGGACTTAAAATTGTCTAAGTGAGTCTGCAAAGGACTGCCACTCTTGCCTAACCTAACCAAACTTAAGGGCTCTAGAACTCAAATTAGCAGATCGGTTTATATGGAAGCTATAACAGGTTACAATTGCGGCTTCCAGGGACTCAAGAAGGCAAATCGGGAGATCGGTTTATATGGGAGCTTTATCTCAATCTGAACCAATATGGTCCATTTGCAATTCCCAACGACCTATATCAATAGTAAGTATCTGTGCAAAATTTCAAGCGGCTAGCTTTACGCGTTCAACCTCTATCGTGAATTCGACAGACGAACGGACGGACATGGCTAGATTGACTCAGAACGTCGAGACGATCAAGAATATATATATTTTATGGGGTCTTAGACGAATAATTCGGGGTGTTACAAACGGAATGACTAGATTGGTATACCCCTCCCTATGGTGGTGGGTATAAAAATTATTGTATTTGCAATGCCAAAAACAATAACTCGTGCCAAATGGCGCCAGGCTTGAGTCAAAACAATGACAATATTTTGCGCCATAAACAAATATCCATCCTTAGTAATCGTCACAAATTCTTGCAGTTTTATCATAAACAAAGTCAGAATGTTTTCCATAAAAGAAGTTTATTTTTCGAAGAATTCATTTGTTACTAATGGATTATTTTTTTGCGTGTAGGTTTTGAAGTTTAGGATATGGCAATGAATTAATTTTATTTTTTTGTTTTTAAAACGTTTCCTCCAATATTATTTTTTCCAGAACTTTTTTTATATTAATAATACAGCGGTCAAAAAAAGTATTCATCATTAGCAAAATTGATAATAAATTCACTTATTTTGGGTAATTGAAGAAAATTTAAAGTAAACAAATAATGCAGTTTTATGCAATAGTTTATTTTTCGTAATATGTTTTAAAATAAATTCAAAAAATAAATTTAATTAGCGCAAAAAATGCAATTTTATATAATAACACCAAAAACAGAACAAAAAAAGTATTCATCATTGATGTGCTATCATCAAAGTCAAATTCAAATATTATTTGGGAATCCCCCTTTTCTGTTTTATTTAGTAAAGGAGGCTTTGCCCTTGACAGCAAATATTTAATTTCATTGAAAATATAGTTTTTGTCAAAATGGGTCGTAAGCAAAACGAGGTTTCTGATGAGGTAAAAGTTTTGATAATAAAACACCACAGGAATGGTTTAACTCAAAAAACTATCAGTGAAATATTAAATAGACCACGATCTACTATACAATCCATCATCAGAAAGTGGACAGAAACGAAAACTGTTGACAATAAACCAAGATCTGGTCGACCAAAAGCACTTTCAGTTGGAGATGTGCGTTGGCTAGTGCGGCAAGTTCAGAAAACTCCGAAGACAAATGCGACCATTCTTCGTAAAAACACTATGGAATATTTAGGGAAGGAAGTTACTACACAAACAATTCGAAATACACTCAAAAGGCATAGTTACAGAGGAAGAACTGCACGTAAGAAGCCCTTTATAAATAAAATAAACCGAGTGAAAAGGCTAAACTTCGCAAAAATGTATGTAAAACAGCCCGAATCATTTTGGAAAACAGTCATTTTTGCAGACGAGAGCAAGTTTAATCTTTTTGGGTGCGATGGAAAGGTCATAGTGTACAGAAAACCAAATACAGAGCTTGAAGAACGAAACACAGTTGCTACTGTAAAACATGGTGGAGGTGGTTTAATGGTTTGGGGGTGTATGGCGGCTTCAGGAGCGGGAAATCTTGAAATTATTAATGGAGTAATGGATCATAAGTATTACATTGACATTTTAAAGAGGAATTTAAAAGATAGTGCTGTAAAACTTGGGCTTGGTAATAACTTTCAATATTATCAAGATAATGACCCCAAACATTCTGCTTTAAATACCAAGATGTGGATGCTGTATAACTGCCCCAAAGTCATTAAAACTCCTCCTCAAAGTCCCGACTTGAACCCAATTGAACATCTTTGGGAACATCTCGAACGCAAATTGAGAACGCGCAATTTTTCGAGCAAGAGTCAAATGCAACAGGTGATAATGGAGGAATGGACTAATATAGACCAAAATATAACCGCTAAATTAGTCAAATCGATGTCAAACCGTTTAAAAGAAGTTATAAGACGCGGTGGTCGAATAACAAAGTATTAATTTTTTTAAATTATGTTATTTATTTTTTTGTTTTTTTGCAATGATGAATACTTTTTTTGTTTAATTTTTTGTGTTCAGCTGTAAAATGGCCCTTTTTGTTCCAATAAATACTATTTTTTTCTTTAAAAACAATGAAATTGTGTACATATATATCACACAAGCACTACTGCATCATTAGTTTAATATGTTTTTATTCCAATTGTCTTTTGTAGACTTATTAAAAAAAAAAAACATTGAATGATGAATACTTTTTTTGACCGCTGTATCTATAAAATGCTCAGACTATCCCCTTACTATACCGGCAAGTTTTATAAATTGCTCATTTATCTATATTTATCTTAAAACTTTAATGCATTCTTTTAATTAAGATTATACTTTTACAACATGTAATGTAGATATGGTGTTATTTTTTTATTTATTATTATTATTGTTATTAAATATTATTAAATTTTGTGTGTAGAGTAGATCAGTAGAAATGCACTTTTAATTGTGTTTTTTTCGAACGCTCACATCCACGATAAAAACTTTTTAAAATTAATTTCTACCTGTGTTATGGTGTGCTTGTATTTGACTCGTGTCGCGTCTATGAAGCATAAGAGTTACAATTCTGTAAATTTCCTCCTAATGCAAGAGCGAAGCGTAGAAATTGTGATTTCAACTCATATTTGCGATTAAATATGATTTATGTTATTTAAGAGAAAAGAACAGGTGGAGTAATAGGCGCCTTTATTATAAAGTGATGATCATAAGCAGTTACAGCTAAAAAGAGAAAAAGAAATAAAAATCATCTATTATATAAAGTTGGGTGCTAAGTTCGGCCGGGCCGAATCTTATACACCATGGATCGCATTTGGCGAATTCTTTGCGCGGTATCTCTTTTTAGGCAAACAATGCTTTAGGCAAACAATTGAATGCTGAACATTGTAGAAGTCATTGTGTTATATTTCAGTCCATACGGATAAGAATTGCCCCTTGTAGGGTAGCAAAATCGGCAGATGGGTTATATATGGGAGCTGTATCAAGCTTTAGAACGATTCAGACCATATTGGACACGCATGTTGAAGGTCAAGAAGGGAGAAGCCGTTGTACAAAATTTCAGCCAAATCGGATGAGAATTGCGCCCTCTAGAGGCTCAAGAAGTCAAGATCCCAGATCCGTTTATCAGGTTATACACCGATTTGCACATACAGTTTTCGGAAGTCATAAGAAAACACGTCCAAATCGGATGAGAATTACGCCCTCTAGAGGCTCAAAAAGTCACCGATTTGCACATACATAACACAGTTATTGGAAGTCATAACAAAATACCTCATGCAAAATTTTAGCCAAATCGGATGGGAATTGCGCCCTCTAGCGGCTCAAGAAGTCAAGACCCAAGTTCGGTTTATGTGACAGCTAAACCAGGTTTTAGACCGATTTGAACCATACTTAGTACAGTTGTTGGAAGTGATACCAAAACACCACGTTTAAAATTACAGCCAAATCGCATAAGAAGTGCGCCCTCTAAAAGCTGAAGAAGTCAAGACCCATGATCGGTTTATATGTCAGCTATATCAGGTTGTGAACCGATTTGAACCATACTTAGCTAAGTTATTGGAAGTGATACCAAAACATATTGTTGCGCTTTGTTTGTTTGTCTTATCTGTATAGAATCAAAAACGGCTGAACCGACTTTCATAAAATTTCCACAGATGGTAATGTTTGAGTACCCGGTGAAAATAGTTTACCATACCACCATTTTCTAAAACGCCAGATCTCAGAGATGGTTGCACCTATTTAAGCGAATATTTGGCACCTTATGGTACCCCAAAAAACCCCCAAAGGACATTTTCACCGCTTTGGACAATATGGGTATCAAATGAAAGGTATTTAAAAGTAAAGTTAGGATATGATTTAAAAATGTATTCCGTGGTGTCTGAGGCGCCTCCTCACCCCCAAAACCTCCCAAGGGGACATATTTACCATTGAGACAATATGGATATTAAATCAAAGGTATTTAAAAGTAGAGTAAGAATCTGATATAAAAATTTATTCCTTGGTGTCTGAGGGGCCTTCCCAACCCCAAAATTACCAATTGGGACAATATGAATATCAAATGAAAGGTATTTGGATGTTGATAACGCATCTGTTATAAGAGTTTGTTATAATATATAACGGATCGTTAAAATGTGCTATCCCAAGTGGTAGCTTTGAAATATGATTTTGAAAGTAGATAACAAAAAATAAATTAGTGTGGATCTGAATGAGACTTTTAGCCCTCAATGACTTCCAACAACTGTGCTAGGTATGGTTGAAATCGGTTAATAATCTGTTATAGATGCCATACAAACCGATCTGCCCATTTAATTTCTTGAGCCTCTAGAAATCGCATTGACCGCTCGATTTGAATGAAATTTTCCACAGTGACTTTTTCTACGTGCCAAATATGGTCTGAATCGGTCCATAAGCTGATATAGCTCCTATATATTCGGATTTCCTGATTTTACTTCTTGAATGTCTGGAGGGCGATTTGGCTGAAATTTTACACAATGATGGTTTATAACTAATAACATCCCTTACCCTTTGTTTGCCTGTAAAGAGATACCGGGCAAGGAACTTGACAAATGCGATTCAGGGTGGAGGGTATGTAAGATTCGGCCCTGCCAAACTTATCGCGCTTGTACTTGTTACATGTTTTTAAATATTTTGAATTTGATTTTTCGGATTTTCATTATTTAATTGGAATAAGGGGTGGCGACATCCATACCTTGACCATCAATTACGATATGATATCAATACTCAACTCGAAACTAACTCTTATTTAACGCCCCTTGTTTCCTTATAATGTAAGCTATTGGGTTGCCCAAAAAGTAATTGCGGATTTTTTAAAAGAAAGTGAATGCATTTTTAATAAAGCTTAGAATGAAATTTAATCAAATATACTTTTTTTGCACTTTTTTTCTAAAGCAAGCTAAAAATAACAGCTGATAATTGACAGAAGAAAAAATGCAATTACAGAGTCACAAGCCGTTGAAAAAATTTGTCAACGCCGACTATATGAAAAATTCGCAATTACTTTTTGGGCAACCCAATATTTATAGGCGGCTTTTGGGGGCAGGTCTTTCCCCCAATTACTTGACCAATTTTTTATATCAGATTCTGACTCTACTCCAGAAAACCTATAACTTGATACCCATATTGTGTTGGTCGGTCAATATGCCCGTTTGGGGGGTTTTAGGGGGGGACGCTCCCCCATGTTGCTTAAATAACGTTTATGGCTGACTACAAGGATGCAAACAAAATGTTGCTTATTTTGGTTCACTTTCTCGAGAAACCGCTTTAAAAAATAATGGGACAAGAGGAAGGGTCCCCCAACCCTCTATATAAGCAGATCCTCCAATATGACTACTTGAGCCCTAAGAAGACCCAATCATTATCCAATTTGATGGCCCTGCTAAACTTAGTTTTTAGTTGTTTTCTTGTTAATACCTGCTGCGAATTGCATTTAATGTTTGCAATATTGTATAGCAAATTAAATGAACACAAACTAGATGACCATACGCCCTTTAAGTTTGGTACGCAATTTAAGTAAAACACGCGTCTTTTTCTTGTTTTTGCTTTAGCAGTCAACAAAGTAAGCACAACTTTTTCGCACACAAAGCCCAATCTCTTCGTCCTAGAGAGATACATTACTTTGGTTATGCTCCTTTTTGTGGTGTGGTCGTCAACGTCGTCCTTATCGTTATCTTTGAATGTTGGTCGTTCCGTCTACCATAGGAGCAGCTGAATCTTTTAGTTTTGGTTCTTTTTTGTTTTGTTTATTTGCTGTTGTTTGAGTTACTTTTGTTGAGGCCTCTTCGCCGCACCCATTGGCTCCTGCTCCAGTTTTGTGGCCATTTAAAGGCAAACATTTTGTGACAGATGTTCCGAGTTACTTCAATCATGTATCGCGTTTGCCAAACAAAAACCACTTTGCTTCGACTTGATTGCTAAAAGAAACGCAGCCGTACAACTTCTTGGGGTGCTATTATTCCCTGGTTTATGTTTCTGTGTCTTGTGTTTCCACATTGTTTCCCCCCGGTTGGGTTTTGCGATCTCAACTTGTTTTGTGTGTTAGGTGAAGAAGCTTCATTATCGCGTCATTGCCTCGTAGGACTCCTTTTAGGGTACAATGTCCTTGTTGTCTCTTTGTATTGCGGATGAGAAGAACAGCAACAAGGACAACAAAAAGGAGACTTCAAAACAGTACATGAACATTGAAGAGCTTTTTGATTAGGGGTTCTGTTCATTTATAGGCGTTGTGCTTATTTCTGCGCTGAACGCTGAAGTGTCTAAAATTAATTTCACAATTTTATGAAATTTTGCAGCATTAGCGCAAGGATTATAATTTTATGACAGCGTTGTGTCAAGCTTGGAGTTTGGCTATAAAATGTTCTTCCAAGAATTCTTAATAAATATTTTCTTATAATATAATATAATGTTGTATATTACGACATGAAGAAAAATTAATAGCTAAACTTAATATTAATATAACCTTTAGTAGACCGTTTTTCCCCAACCATATTAACTAACTAAACAAATACCACGAAGGATAGTATTGGCCAACAGATGCTACTTTGGATTAAGCAAGCAGTTGAGGTGCAAAGCTACCTTTCGAAGGACGAAAATTACTCAATACAAGACACTGATACTGCCCGTGCTATTGTATGGCTCCGAAACATGAGTACTTGCAAAAGCAGATGAGGTGGTACTTGGAGTGTTTGAGAGAAAAAATCTTTTGTAAAATATATGGACGAATCTGCGTTAATAGAGAATATAGACATCGTTTGAACCGCGAGCTGTAAGACGACAATAGTATAGTTAAACGCATCAACATTATACGGTTGCGTTGGCTAGGTCATGTTGCCAGACTTAATGAAGAAGCTCCAGCGAAGAAGTCTTTTAAAGGCGACCATAGAATAGAACAGGCAAAGATCAAAACTCCGATGGAGTGGCCAAGTGAAGAGCGACACCACGTACTGGGTGTCAGACCTTGGAGAAGATGCGCAGAAGTTCTGGGCGCTGGGAAATCTATTCTAAGGTTCGGCTAGATGAATACATTTTCGTCGTTAATAGACTAATGGAATGATCATGTGCAAATTTGTAAGTTTGCCACAACAACTCATTAAATAACAGCGGTAATACTCTTTTAAGATCAAGGAGTGTTGTATTATTCAAATTTTAGCTCAATGATAACGATGACTTCTATTTGTAACTCATACTCAACTGAACTACGTGCCACAAAGAGCCATTTCTAGTTTTGCGAGGCTAACACAGCAAAATGCAGTGTTAGCCCGAAATTGGAACCCGTAGAAGGGACTTATGGGAGACCTACTGAGACAAACTGGGAGTCTACAATGTAGCAGTCAAGGAATTATGAAAAGGAGTATTTGTTTAAGTCGACTGAGGATCTGTCAAGTGTTGAGATATCTCGACATTAATATATCTGTGTCTGGAATCCCGTGGTGGTCATAAAATCCTTAAAGTTTTCCATTCTTTACCTCTGAGTGGTTTTAAGTCTGGTATTGCACCTAAATGCCGGAGTTTTTAAGCCGATAAATGTGGTTATCATCATTTTCGCCACATACTCAACACACGCTGTCTCTTGTCACACCAATTCTGCATAAGTGTGCCTTACTTTTTACGGGAGCCCTACTTTTTACATCCTCTCCCCTCACAGGATTTTCGTCGCGCTATCAAGCGTTTAACTGTAACACAGTGCTACATACAGTTTCTTCGCCCACCCACTTAACTCAGACTGCGTCGCTCTGAAAAGTTTCACCTTCACCAAGTTTATTGATGGCAGTCCTCTGGTGATACTGTGACCCTTTCTACGCTATGGTACGACATCCAAGCGATACAGATTGTGCCATCCTCAGAGCAGGCGTTAATCTCTTTCTTACACAACCAAAAATAAAAATTGGTTTCAATAACGAAACTAATTGATCCAATTATTTGAAACTGCTTCAATCACAAAAATGATAATATCAATCACAGTTTTTGTAAAAGTAATTGAAAAAAATTTCAATTAAAAAAATTGTAATTTAATTAAAAAATTACTGAAAATATCGATTAATTTTTTTTAACGATCTAATTAAAAATATGATTGAAAATTTTGAAATTTTCAATTAGTTTTTTAGTTGATCCTATTAAAAAAATTATTGAAACAAATAATTTTTTAATTGAAGAAGATATAATTTTTAATTACATCTTTTATTTAACAGAGATTCTATTAAAAGAATGATTGAAACAATTAATTTTTTATTTGAAAATTAAAAAAATTTCAATTACGATTATGATTCAAAAAATTGTAAGATTCGATTAAAAAATAATTGATTCCATTAATTTTTTTAATAAAAATTAAAAAAAAATCATTTGGGATTGTTATTAAAAATTAGTTAAAATTTAATTAAACAATTAATTGAATCAGTTGGAAATGACAAACATTTTCATCACGACTGTAATTGAAAAAGAAATTAAAGAATGTTTAAAATAATGATTGAATCAATTAATTATACCCTACAGGGTATTATAAATTTGTGTATTTGTTTGCAACGTTAAGAAGGAGACGAGGTAGATTCATTGATAAGTATATTGATCGGCTTAGATTCACTTCCTGATTCGATTTAGCTATGTCCGTCTATCCGTCGGTCCGTCTGTCTGCCTGTTCATGTATCCTTGTAATCAATGTACAGGTCGCATTTGTTGTCCGATTGTCACAAAATTTTGCACAAGTCTCTTTTTTGCTCCAAGGACGAACGCTATTAATTTTGATAAAAATCGGTTCAGATTTAGATATAGCTCCCATATATATCTTTCATCCGATATGGCCTTGAAGGTTATAGAAGCCACAATTTTGGTCTGATCTTTACAAAATTTAGCATGATATGTTTTTTTCGATGTCCCAATACGTGTGCAAAATTTCATAAAATCGGTTCAGATTAGATATAGCTCCCACATATATCTTCCATTCGATATGGCATATGAAGGCTATACAAGCCACAATTTGGTCCGATCTTTACAACACTTTCCATAATATGTTGTTTTCGACGTCCCAATACGTATGTAGAATTTCATCAAAATTTCGTATGATATGGCCTTTAAGGCTCTAGAAGCCACAAGTTAGATCCTATCGTAAAAAATCTTACAAGATTCTATTCAACATATAAATAGGTATGTAAAACTGCAATCTGACGTAGACTGGGTAGTGTAGGGTATTTTATAGTCCGCCCGACTTTTGCCTTTCCTTACTGGTTTTTTAATTGAAAACGATTTTATTTGCAATTAAAATTTCAATTGAATTCTTTTTTTGCAATTTATTTTCTGTAATGGACCTGACGGTCAGTTTTCAGTCCGTAAAACCGCTCATACTCATACTCGCATTAACTCCATTTCATTCAATCCATTCCGTGATGGATCGTGCCCTGGTAGGCATGGTCCTCATCGCCCCTGCTATGCTTAAATAACATGTTCTCTGAACCTGTTGTCAAGTCCTTTTGAAGTTCTTATGTTGCACTTTTTATCCATATCCGTCCACAAATTTATACAGCGGTATGTTGCAAATTTGCCGATGACATTCAATTAAAGACTGGAGCAAACTTCTTACATATCAATGAGTGCTGTCCGATACAAGTTTTAGTTTAACGATAAGGGGCCTCCCATTTATAGATGAGTCCGAACGTCGTGACATGGTGCGACACCATGTTTTGGAAGAAGTTTTTACACGGCTTCTATGCATGGCATAGTACCTCACAAATGTCGCCAGCATTAGAAGGGGAAAACCACCGCTGAAAATTTGTTTGGATGTTCTCACCAAGATTCGAACACAGTCGTTCAGCGCCATAGGTGGACACGATTACATCTGCGCTATGGTGGCCTTCTTCAGGCGGATTTTAGTCTTGGTCTTATTACACTCCTGTAGACCAGGACCCATTTCGAGCCTACAGCCCGTCTACATTGCGAACAAATGGGGCAACAGGTAGCCCAACCTCCTCTGTAGTAATGCCGGAAATATTCCATTGATCCGGATGATTGGAATAGTTGAAAGTTCCTCAAGTTCATAAAATCCGTAGTGATGAATATACGATCAACCTCATTGTTCTTAGAAGCCGGTGTCTCCGTCTGTCTCTTGGTATCTTGCGGAAAGTGCTTTTTTTATCAAAAACTTTAACGTGTCCTCCGTTGCACCCGCTCTTAATATCATGTTGTCTGCTAGCGTGTTAGTTTAAATATGGGGTGCTTGAGACAAGATTGTTCATCTTGGCGGCATCATAATGCTATCGGCTTTTTTGCAGAAATGCTAGCAGCAGACAAATTTTCCCGTTCTTATCATCTTGATGTATCTTTGAGTCGTGTGTTATATACATCCCAATAAACTGCCTTCCTTATACAACGTGCTCTATTATAAAGCTTACGGACCTCTTTCCCAAGCATTGGGTACCGGGTATATACCCAATGCATGGGTATTTATTGGGTCCGATCTCCAGACTTAAAGTCATGAGGCAATAAATTTGGCACAATGAGTTATGGTAGACCCTTACCTATTCCTGTCAAGTGTGGTCCAGATCGGACCATATTTGGATATAGCTGCCATATAGACCGATCTCCTGATATAGTGTATTAAGCCTGTAAAAGGAGCATTTTTCATCCGATTTCAATGAAATTTTGCAAATTGAGTTCTGCTAGACCCCTACATCTTTTTGCTGAATGTGGTTCAGATCGCACCATATTTGGATATAAAGGGTGATTTTTTTGACGTTAGGATTTTCATGCATTAGTATTTGACAGATCACGTGGGATTTCAGACATGGTGTCAAAGAGAAAGATGCTCAGTATGCTTTGACATTTCATCATGAATAGACTTATTAACGAGCAACGCTTGCAAATCATTGAATTTTATTACCAAAATCAGTGTTCGGTTCGAAATGTGTTCATTCACCGTAACGTTGCGTCCAACATCATCTTTGAAAAAATACGGTCCAATGATTCCACCAGCGTACAAACCACACCAGACAGTGCATTTTTCGGGATGCATGGGCAGTTCTTGAACGGCTTCTGGTTGCTCTTCACTCCAAATGCGGCAATTTTGCTTATTTACGTAGCCATTCAACCAGAAATGAGCCTCATCGCTGAACAAAATTTGTCAAAATTTGAACACATTTCGAACCGAACACTGATTTTGGTAATAAAATTCAATGATTTGCAAGCGTTGCTCGTTAGTAAGTCTATTCATGATGAAATGTCAAAGCATACTGAGCATCTTTCTCTTTGACACCATGTCTGAAATCCCACGTGATCTGTCAAATACTAATGCATGAAAATCCTAACCTCAAAAAAATCACCCTTTAGCTGTCGTATAGACCAATCTTTCAAAATGGAGTATTGAGCTCATATGAGGAGCATTTTTCATCCGAAATAGACGAATTTCGCACCACACCTCACAAAAAATGGGAAGGGGTCTACCAGAACTCACTGTGCCAATTTCATCGAAATCGGATGAAAATGACCAATTTATTGCCTTAAGAATTTAAGTCGGCCTATATAGCGGCTATATAACTAAATTCCGATTTTATGAGATCAGAAGGCCAGGTTTATATTTTATATGCGAAATCATCAAAAATAGTTTGGAAAATGTTTTTATACCCAAATATCTGCAAAATCATAAATACTCAGCTTTTGGGTATATATGGGTAAATAACCGGGTATTTGTATAGTCGGTCCCAACCGACTTTTGCCTTTTCTTAATTGTGTCATGATGTGTTTATTTCATTTTCGAATTGAGCTTAATGGCCAAAAATGTTTCTTGAAAAGTAAAAACAGAAAGCCAAAGGATACTACACACCTACCATTGGGCGACACGTGTCACCTCTTTGGATAGAGAGCTCATCTGGCACTGCAACTAACAATTTCAATACTTTATGGGATTTCAGATGCTTGTAACATGGTGTTTCAAATGGAACGTTGAAATTCGTTACTACGCTTCGTCTGGTTAGAATTTTTAGGGTAATGAAATAATTTGCCATTTCTATTAGGGCATGCGTTTTCAAGCGCTATTATGGCAACATCTTGGCTGCATGTTTTTGTTAATAACGTCAATCAGTTGGCATTGTTTTTAATATTCGAAATAATAATAAAAACATTATGAGCGACCGACCAGCCGTCGTATGGATATGTACCCCTATGCTATAGGGTTTTTAATAGTAGGACGATTAAAGCTAAGTTTTAGGCTTACAAGTGCAAGACCAGCCAGTCAGCCATACGTCGTTGGTTGCTTCAATGGCTGGCCGACATGTGTGCAACTTATGCGTCGTCTGTTGTGTAGCTGCGCGCATGTGTGTTGCACATGGTCAATGCAACAAGTTTGCTTGTTTGCTTCCTTGCACCACACGCTAGCCACCAGGCCACTTCTTTTAATAGGGCAAGATCATAAAAAAAAGCACCAACATGGAACAGATGCTATTCGAACTATTTGCAATGCCAACACACACTACATACATACGTACATTACAGGAGACCGTTTCTGAGGGTCGCCACCGTAGACCGCTGATGGTTGTTAACCGTAATGCAATAGCCAGACAAGTATAAGACATGCAGGTTCTATGTTGCACTTGTTGCAGCCACAGCCAAAACCCAGACGACGCATCATTAAATGCATCAACGTCAGAGAGGCGAACACGCAACGTGCACCATGGTTATTAGTAAGCAAACCAAACAAAAAGCTCTTTCGATTTGAGTCGAATATTAAGATCAAAACAAAATAACCAAAGCACAGCAGACACAAACAGGTCAACGAAATTTTGCAGCGGCTTGTTGTTTTATCCCAAGGGGCACCCGTTTGGAAAAACAAAAACTAGAGTATGTACTTCGACATTTGTTACGAATGTTGTGGCAAAAACAAAAAAATTAAGATAGCATTAGGCCTAACCATCATCATGCAATTTGGGAGCAGTACGAGCGGTTTCATACTCACTCATTCTTTTCACCATCAACAAAGTTGCTGAAAAAAGCAACTTTAACATTAAAATTCGAAAAAAAATTCTTGGTAAGGTTGAAAGGAGGGTGCGGATATTAATCCGCCCCATGTCACGAAAAACTAAAAAGTAACCTCGAAAAAGAAAATCTAAGTTAGGAAGTCTGTGCTACCTACAAAATCCTTAATTGTTTTCCATACTACGTCCCTAAGTTGGTTCATGTCTCGTATTGTGTCCCCATCTAAGTGCCGGTGTCTGTTAGCCGCGAAAGCCGGGCAATGACTTAGGAATTGCGCCAACCTCTTGCCACCTTCCCCACATGCCCTACACATACTATCTCTTGCAGTACCGATTTTACATAAGTGATCTCGCAGTCCTATGTGCCCTGTTATGATACCGAAAGATATACTGACCTCCTTCTATAAAAATTAAATTTTCGGATGGGGGTATACTAATTTCGTCATTTCGTTTGTAACACATCGAAATATTTATATTATTTATATTCTTGATCGTCTTGAAGGAACGGAACGGGCCATATAGGTCCATGTTTTGATACAGCTGCCTTCTAAACTGATCTTGGATCTTGATTTCATGAGCTCCTAGAAGGCTTAATTCTCATTCGATTTGGCTGAAATTTTGAAAGAAGATTTTTGTTATAGCTTCCAAGAACTGTGCTAAATATGGTCTAATTCGATTCTCAACCTGATATAGCTGCCATATAAACCGATTTTGGATCTTTGCTCCTTGAGCCTATAGAGGGCGCAATTCTTAACCGAGATGTAAAAGATGTTTTGTAATGACTTCCAACAACTGTGCTGAGTATGGTTAAAATCTGTTTATAACCTGATATAGCTGCGATATAAACTGATCTTGAATCTAGAATCCCTGAGCCTCTAAAGGGCGCAATTGTTATTCGATTCGTCTAAAATTTTGCAAGAGGTGTTTACCCTTGGCTTTCAACAACTGTGCTATGTATGGTTAAAATCGGTTTTTAACATGATATAGCTGCCCTCTAAACCGATCTTGGATCTTGATTCCCTGAGCCTATAGAGGGCGCAATTATTATTCGATTTGGCTAAAGTTTAGCATGAAGTGTTTTGCTTTCAACAACTGTGCTAAGCATGGTTAAAATCGTTTTATAACCTAATATAGCTCCCATATAAACCGATCTTGGATCTTTACGCCCTGAGCCTCTAGATGGGCTATATCGATCCATGTTTTTATATATCTGACATATAAACCAATCCTGTGTCATGACTTCTTGAGGTTTATAGGTGAAGTTAGGTTGAAATCGGATAGGTTCTCAAAGAAATGAGAACCAAAAATGGATTCGGTCCTTCGGGCTTGGTCCTGAAAACTTAGCTTACATGTCGCTAGAGGTATACCTACAGATTCCAGTATCTCTGGAATGTGTAGGATAGTTCCAAGTCTTGCAAGCTCGTCCGCTTTACAGTTCCCTGGCCCGGCACCCAGAACAGGTGAATTTTGAACTGTTCAGTCATTCCGTTGAGAGATCTGCGACAGTTGAGGGCAGTTTTTGTGTTCAGAAATACATTCTCTAGGGATTTAATGGCTGCCTGACTGTCTGAGAAGATATTTATGCCAGTCGTCGTAATGACACTATATCTTAGCCATTCCACCACTTCCTTAATTAGAAGGATCTCCGCTTGATACACACTGAAGTGGTCGGGTAACTTTTTTGATATGACCAGTTCTAGATCTTTAGAATACACCCCAAAGCCCACCTGGCCGTTTAGTTTAGAACCAGACCGTTTATAAGTCTAACTTCTGTTACCAAGGATATCGTAGTTACAATCGGTTCTATCAGAAATAGTGGTACAGTACTTTTTATCAAAAAGCTGCTCTGGTAAGGTTGAATCCACACTGCCTGAAACATCGGACATTGTGTCAACGATAACACAGGGTCCCAAGCCGCCACATGGCCAATGAGAAAGCTCCCTTAACCTCATGGCAGTGGTCGCTGCAATTTAGGTAGCGACAATGTCCAATGGCATAAGATGTAGCATTAAATTAAATGCATCAGATGGTGTCGTCCTCAGTGCGGCTGTGATGCACAAACAAGCCATCCTTTGGATCCGGTTAAGTATTGTGCAGTAGGTGGACTTTTGAAGCGCCGTCCACCAGACCACAATACCATATAGCATTATAGGTCTGATAACTACAATATACTCAATGCATGACACGCGGTCTAAACCCCCAACTTTTGCCAATGACCCTCTTGCAGGTGTATGGGGCAAGAGTTGCCTTTCCAAAATGTTGGATTTAAAGTTCAATTTCCTGTCCAGCAAAACACCCAGGTATTTTGCGCTTCCTGTATATGGAACATTCTCTTCACCCAAGGAGACAGGTTCCACTGTAGGCAACTTGTATCTCCTGCTGAAAAGAACTACTTCTGTCTCGCATTGATTTATACCTACACCACTTTCGGTAGTCCACTTTGCTGTTGCACGTAGAGCTTCCCGAAGTATATCTCTTAGAGTGCTAGGAAACTTTCACCTAACCGCAATTGCTACCTCATCAGCATACGCCACCACTTTTAGGTTTTTTTCTTCCAGGGACAATAATATATTTTCTTAATGGCTATATTCCAAAGTAGAGGACACAGTACAACTCCTTGAGGTGTTCCTTTGTTGACCCATCTTTTTCGATCCAATGATCCCAAGCCTGCCGTAATGCATCTTTTAGTAAGTTATTAATAAACTTTCTTCCGGTAGAGTTGATGCCTAGAAACTCCAACTCCTTCATGATTGACATCGGCTTTATATTACCATTGCATATTTCTTGACACCGAGAGAACCCTCTATGTAGCCGAGTACGTCGTGAAAGACTGTTTCAGTGGATTTGGCTTTACATAGGTTTATAACCCGATATAGTTTCCATACAAAACCGTCCTCGGATCTTGGATTCTTGAGCCGCTAGAGGCAGCAATTATTATCCGATTTCGCTGTAATTTTGTAGGTGGTTTTTTATGGCTTTTCTATGTAGACGAGTAGGTCGTGAAAGGCTGTTTCAGTGTATTTGCCTTTACATAGGTTTATAACCTTATATCGTTTCCATATAAACCATTCTCGGATCTTGGGTTCTTGTGCCGCTAGAGGGCGCAATTATTATCCGATTTGGCTGAAATTTTGAACATGGTATTTTTTTATGACTTTTAACAGCCATGACAAATACGGTCCATATTGGTCAATAACATGAAAGAGTTTCTATATGTTAGAAAAAGTCATTCAAAGAATCTATCCCATGTGATCCTTGGTAGAGGGTATATAGGGTTTGGCCCGGTCAAAATTACCGCGCTTTTATTTGTCTTTTAATAAGTCCAATCGATTAGTTCTTCTATGAAAATCAGAATAGAAAGTTTGTGGCCTGAACATATTTTTAGTTGGTAACCTAACCGGACATTCGCCTTTATTACGAAGTAGAGAAGGGTTGATAAAAAAGGTCTGCAAATTAAACAGATTTTCTTTTTTGTTACAAATAATCGAGTGTAACATATTTTGGATGAAGTATGTATGACCTACTTTGCTTGAAACAATAAAAATCCCAAGCAATAGATAAAATGCTACAGAACGCCATTGATAATTTATGTAATTTTTTAATGGGCACAAACAACAACAAAATGATCCTTATAGCAATTTACTTCAACATTTTCCAATCACTAAATACTACCCTTAGAAGGATTAAGTAAATGTGTCCTTTACATGTTCGATGGTTCTCTTTTTTTTCTTAATTGGAGAAATTCCCAAAAACAAAACAGACAAACAAACAAACACTCATAATACCAACAACAATACTTTGTTAATAACCATTCAATAGGTTTTTGGGACACACGAAGTTATGAATGCCAACCCAAAGTTATGAATTGGAAATACCACTTTAGCTAAAGAATGGAAAAATATGCTTGGAAAGGAAATAAAAAACATGGAAAATAAGAACATCAACAATAATACGCATGCGTAACCAGAGGGCTAGCATAAAAATTAGGAAAAACAATCTCAAACATTTATTTGACAAACTCAGACCCCCTACTGATGGGAGCTAAATATCTTCTTAAGCAAGCGGGTGAGAAAAAGATTGCTTGTATAGTAAAAAGAAATACAACTAGTAAGAAATTTACACAACAAAACGAGTATTGATCAACGTAAGTATAGCATGCTCGTCTCAAAAAAGAAATCAAAATTAGTATGGGTCATTCCATATTCCTAATCGAGAGGCAATTGTAATTTAAAATAAAAAAAGGTAAACAAGCAAAGAAAGGCAAAAGTCGGGCTATGCCGACTATATAATACCCTATGCCTACCCTATGAGTGGAAATTGAGAACTATATCTAATTCTGAACCGAATTTGATGGACCTTCGCAAAGAAGTAATCGATGTTTGGTTATCAAGTCGATCCATAGAGCTTATCGTCCATGACAACGCAAAGAACGCGATCCAGTAGATGGTGCTGCCAACTTCTCTTCATATATTTCCTGCAGTCGACTAAAACACCTTCTTTGTGCCAGTATCCACGCTTCCTCTATCGGCAACAATCATCGCAATTGATCTCCACAGGATGAACTCATCTAACACATTCTGAAGTCCTTCTGCGATTGTTTGAGATTTTCCATCTTTTAATTTGAGCTCAGTCAACATAATTTCCTTGAATTCACGGCCTGATATTCAACGCACTCAAGGTGTTTGCCGTCAAAGTGCATGCTCTTCAGATAAAGACAAAGTCTACTTCTCCAGATAAAGGGCGCTTACCAAGTACTCCTTCCCCGAGCAGCTTCTTTGTATATAGCCTTATGGATTCCTGAATAACATGGGGTTGGGATTTTAATGCCCTCAGCGAAAATCTGGTGCCAGACCGTTGCTGCTGCGTGGGACGACAGATTTGGACTTGTAATAAGACATTTTACAATGCTTGTTGGCTTATGCTTCCTTTTTCTCGTTGATGTTGCGTTGCATCCTCGCAAGGACTACAGATGCTGTTGTCGAATAAGTCCGTGCTACTTTCGGAACAATCAAGTAACGCTCAGTTGGTAAGTGTTGGAAACAATTGCTTCCATTGCCTTCTTTCGCTTGGATGGGTGGATGGTATTGGCACCAACAAGTTTGCCGCGGCCTTTGTTCTCAACTTGTAGTTTGTAGAAGTTCTCGCCTTTTATCTTGGTTATGTCAAACAATTCCTTTAATAAATCATAGGTTAGGTTTTTTTTCTGCAGCTCTCGTTGTCTTTCAGAATTTTTGTTAGTTGTGCACAAATGGCTTGTTCAGATATATGCGGGAAGTTCAATGGTTTTGTTCCATAGGGACTTTAGCTCTATAGAAATTAGATCGAACCTCCCTCTCCAATCTTTGTTGGTTAGCTTAAAAAAATTTCAATGACGTGGTTTTCAAAAGCATTCGACTCCGTTCACTTGTTGGTGCATCAGCAATTGCCACGTTGCACCTTCTTGGTGATGCTTGAAACTGGGCTAGGACCTTGGTCCAGGTTTCCTTGTTCTTCTCCGTGTTAAAAGAGCTCTTCTTGAATGAGATGTTGTATTGTATAGCTTGATTGCTAAAATCAATCAATGAGCATATGAGTGAAGAATTTTAATTAGTGGAGACACAAACCACTGACTTAATAGCCCTCTGTTACTGGCACTGGGAGAACACTGTTAAGCAATTTTTCACAGAATTAACTTATTAAAAATTTTTATTCATGAAATGTTAATTTCAAACAACTCAAAAAAGCAACAATAACAACTAAAAAATAATAAGGTGATCCAACATTAAATTTGATAAGATAAAGAATATTGTAAAACTGACTGGTCCACTGTGCATAAATGGAAACTAGTAAGTCGACGAGACCAGAATCAAACAATAGCTTAAGAATCGTAGTTTATTTTACAGATACCACCATTTTCCAAATAATCGTCTTTCTATCGAATTTTTGGCAAAGACTTGAAAAAATTTCCCAAAAGACTCGAAAAAATAATTTTGTCTGTCTGTGTGTTATTGAGATCAAGTTACAGGTAGCGTCTGTTGTCTGATTACCATAAAATTTTGCACATGCCATTATTTCGATCCAAGGAAAACGTTTTTGATTTTGGTTCAGGTTTAATTAAAGCCCCCATATATATCTTTTATCATCTATTATATATTTTACACGACATACACTTTTATGGCTATAGTAGCCATAATGGGAACCATACTCTACTCCAAAGCCAAATCGCTCGCCGCTTATCTAACACGAATTCAAACAACTTGGATGTAAATAAAATCTTGAACGACTTGACATTCTCATTTGATCTAGATGATGGACAATCAGTCCGCTTGATATTTTGCCTTGTCTTTAAACTCAAGCATCTTTGCTTTTGGTGAGAGAAGGGAGACCGATCTGTATGACTCTCCCCAAGCCTTCAGTAGTATCTCAAGCGTCTTGCCCATCTTTTACGCATCGGGTACTACAAGGGTGTTCGAAAACAGGTTAAAGATAATCGAAAATTACTCGACTCCAGATAAATCCACACTCTTCAGCATATTGTATAGAATCCGTCGAGCCCCAAACCCTTAGATGACTTGGCCCTGTTACTCACAAGATGCATAATAAATTGGCAGTTTAACAACCTGGCGCATCTGTTCACATTTAAGTCAACAAAAGTAACTGAAGTCTAGTCATCCCTTCTACCGGGGCTCAAGAATGACCTAACAGTAGACCAGTAGCTTGCCTTAATCGGTGCCTTTGTTATACGGCTCCAAGTGTTCCTGCCACAATTCCGCTTATGTTCGTTGACTTCCACGTTAATTTTCAGTTTAAGCTTCACTGAAGCGTCGATTGGTGTACTCTCTGAAGCCAACCCAATTGGAATTTTACTGATTCATAAACCTCTGGAGCTCAGAGGTTATGAAATCCGGATCCCAAGGAAATGACGGCTTGCCAAGATACTTCCTCGTAATCCTCGTGAGTTATCCTCATCCACCGTGCAAAACGTGGAGATTTCAATCTGCTCTGCCTATTCCATATCCCGCTGGGACGGCTATATATAACAGATAGATATACTTCTCCTCAAAGAGGTGTCGCACTGCTGCACGCCATTCGGACTCGGCTATAAAAAGGAGCCCCCTTATCATTGAGTTTTAACTTGGATAGGACAGCACTTATTGATAAGTGAGAAGTTTGCTCCATGAAAGTGAGTTGCTTTAATACTCTCCGAATATGGACCAAACTGGACCATATTTGGATATCGCTGCCATATAGATTGATCTTGCGATTATGGGCATAAAGACTCATTTATTATTAGTGCTCTGCGGTTGGGATTGTAAATGGGCCAAATTGGTCCATGTTTTGGTATAGCTGCCATATAAATTGATCTCCGATCTTTACTTATTGAACCTCTACAGGGCGCAATGCTTATTCCAATCGGGTGAAATTTTGTATGTTTCCAACAAGACATCCAATAATTGTGGTAAGTATGATCGAAATAGGTTCATAACCTCATATAGCTGCCATATAAACCGATCTCGGATCTTGTCTTCTTGAACCTCTAGTGGGCGCAATTCTTATTCGATTTAGCTGAAATTTTGTATAAGATGTTTTGTTATGGATTTCCACAATTGGGATGACTTTTTGAGCTTCTTGAAGGAGGAATATTTATCCGATTTTGCACCTTCAACATACGTGCCAAGCATGGTTTGAATTTACTCATAACCAGATGTAGGTCCCATATTAACCTATCTCTATATTTCAGTTCTTGAGCTTCTAGGGCGTAATTCTTATCAAATTTGTCTAACATTTTGCACAATGGCTTCTACTATCGTATCCAAACCAAGTTCGTTCAATCATCTGATATAGCCCCAATAGCATAGCTCATATTTACTATCTTTGTTTGCCTATAAAGAAATATCGGGCAAAGAACTTCTCATATGCGATCCATGGTGAAGGGTATGTAAGATTCGGCCCCGTCGAACTTAACACGCTTTTACTTGTTTTTCATTAATTTGTATGTATTTCTCTCAAAAAAGAAAAATCCAGTCATAAAATCCTGTTCATACATAATTTGTTGTTATATTGTAGAATAAATTTAAGCATCGAAGTATCACAAGTAAGTACTTCTCATTAGAATGGATGATGGGAATCGTAGACATAAAAGCGGTGCGTGTGGTTTCAAGTGAGTGGTAATAGATGCGAGGTTAGTTAAAACTATTGCATCAAGTGAAGTAATGACACTTAAAGTCAGTGCACCGTACTAAAATTTCGCTGCGCACTGCATAACAATGAGCACCAACCACCGACCGTTGGTGAAATGGTGATGACATTGAAGTGAATCAAACTGCTTTCATTTCATGTTGATGGTGGTAATGTTGGTGGTGTTGGTGCTTCTTATCTTTGCTCCTGTCTTCTCATTCCACGGATTCGACACAGTTTCAAGAGGATACTATGTACATGGATGATCTGTGTCGTTGTTTTTGTTTATATTCCAAGGAAGACACTTGAAGACAAAATCATAAATGTATCTCTTTTGAGTTAAAATAAGGATACTTGGAAACGCATAAGAATAACAATACGAGTATGACCCTTGGAGGTAGTACGCAGACAGATAGTCATAAAATGCAATATCGAATGACTTTCGGAAAAAGGTTGTCAATGATGAAATGAAGAGATAGGGTGTGTAAGCAACGAACGAAATCTGTTGATAGACAGTCCTTAAGACTCTTAAGTCTATCACCATATATTTTTCATCATAGCGTCAAGGAAGTTTAGTTGATATCAGAATATTTTAAATTCATACAGGTCACAGTGGGCGTTTAAGAGTTTTTGATATAAAATAGAAATGCCTAGAAATGTGTTTGCCTTTACATTTTTATTAAACACAGAGTATTCATACATTTGGATTTAATAAAAATAAGAAAGTAATACAGAACTTTGTAATGATTAAAAGTCTGTAAAAGGAGTTCAGGAACAGTTGTATAAGATTTCTTCATTAGAGAAGTTAATTTTCCATAGCACTATTCCATAGTTTTAGTTGGTGTATTGGTCCTCTTCCATTTCGGATATCAATCAAAATATGAAAATATAAAAGCTTCATAGAAAAACTTGTGAAGTCAGTTTGAGTTTTTTCTGCCACAAAAAAATCGATCCAGATGATTGAAATCATATAACAAGTAAAAGCGTTCTAACTTCCGCCGGGCCGAATCTTATGTACCCTCCACCATGGATGGAGTTCTCAAGTTCTTTGCCCGTATCTCTTTATAGACAAACAAAGGATAATTGATAAGAATTGCCATACTATTTGAGTAATATCACGTTATGGACCGATTCGGACCATACTTAATTTGGATGTTGGAGACCATAGTAAAAGTCATTGTGCAAAATTTCAGCCAAATCGAAGTAATATCGGGAGATCGGTTTATATGGGAGATATATATATATTAGATTGTAAACCGATACAGACCATGTTGAAGGTTATAGGAGAAGTCGTTGTACAAAATTTCAGCAAAATCCGTTAAGAATTGCGCACTCTATAGGCTCAAGAAGCATAATCGGGGAATCATTTTATATGGGAGCTATATCAGGTTATCAGGAGGCCATCGTAGCGCTGAGGTTACCATGGGTAACGCCTGGGTTCGAATCCTGGCGAGACCATCAGATACAATTTTCAGCGGTTGTTTTCCCTCCTAATGCTGGCAATATTTGTGAGGTACTATGCCATGTAAAACATCTCTTCAAAGTGGTGTCGCACTGCGGCATGCCGTTCGGACTCGGCTATAAAGACGAGGCCCCTTATCATTGAGCTTAAACTTGAATCGGACTGCACTCTTTGATATGTGAGGTTAGCACGTCCGCCTATGACGCTGAACGACTGGGTTCGAATCCTGGCGAGACCATCGGAAAAAATTTTCAGCGGTGTTTTTCCCTCCTAATGCTGGCAATATTTGTGAGGTACTATGCCATGTAAAACTTTTTTCCAAAGCGGTGTCGCACTGCGGCATGCCGTTCGGACTCGGCTTGAACTTGAATCGGACTGCACTCATTGATATGTGCGAAGTTTGCGCCTGTTCCTTAACGGAATGGGCAAATTTTGCATTTTGCATATCAGGTTATAAACCGATTTCAACAATACTTACCAAAGTTTTTGGAAGTAAAAAAAAAGTTTTCATGCATAATTTTAGCCAAAGATACCCACTTTCGGGATTAAGTTTCTGAGGGTTCACTCCTTTCCCAAAACACCCCCCAAACAGGACTTATTTACTGACAATGGCAATATGGGGCTCCAATAAAAGGTATTTGAGTTTTGAATACGAATCTGATATCCAAATGTGGGACCAAGTATTTAGGGCACCGCCCCTCCCCCAAAGAGGACAAATTGGAGACCATCGCATTATGGGGCTCAAATGATAGATCCTTGGGAGAAGAGCACGAATCTGGTATCAATATTCGGGGAAAGGTATCTGTAGGCTAATCCTACCCCTCTAACTTTCCCCAAACAGGATGCATTTGCTGACCAATGCAATGCGGGGCTTACATAAAAGGTATTTAAGAGTAGAACACGAATCTGATATATTTTTCAGGGCCAAGTCACTGAGTGGCTGCTCCAAACCGGACATGTTTGCCGACTATAGAAATATGGGGCTAAAAAAAAAAGATATTTGGGAGTAGAGCACGAATCTGATATCAACATTCGGAACCAACGGTTTACGGGACGTCCCACCCCCATAACAACCCCCAAATGGGACGTGTTTGCTCACCATGACAATTTGTGGCTCAAAACAGTTTTTAGGGCCCACCCTCTACACCGGTCATATTTGCTGACTTTTGCACTAAGGGGTCAAATGAAAGGTATTTGAGATTAGAAAATGATATCTATTTTGATATCTAATTTTGGGGCCAATAGCAATATGGGATTCTAGTAAACTATATTTGAGAGTAGAGATGAAAGGTATTGGGGATTAGAGCACGAACTTGATACGCATTTTCGGGACCAAGTTTCTGGGGGTCTACCCCTTCCCAAAACACCCCATAAAAAGGAACTATTTACTGGCCATGGCAATATGGGGCTCAAATGGAAGGTGTTGGGGAGTAGATTACGAATCTGATATCCAAATGAGCGACCATGTTTTTGGGGCATCGTCCCTCTCCTCCCCCAAAGAGAAAAAATTTACCGTGGAAACTTTTGACTCAAAGGAAAGGTATTTGAGATAAGAAAGCGAGTTTGATATCCAATTTTAGGGCCAAACCCATATGGGGTTATAAATGGTATTTGAGAGTAGAGCACAATGCTAATTCTTTTCGATCATGGCAATATGAAGCTCAAATGAAAGATATTTGGGAGTAGAGCAAAAAATGCCTTTCAACAATCAATTTGTTTTTTCGGTCGCTGAGATTCGAAATTAATTGTTGCAGGAAAATTAACAAATTTCGTCGTCGTTATTTCGACAAAAGTTGTTGTTTTCCAAAATTATTTTTATCTGTGTTTTATTTCGAAAATATGTATTTAAAGGATAATTTTGTTCCATATAAAGCAAAAGAAGACGCAGTGGGGCAGGCCCGGTTCAGCTAGTCTATTTAAAACAAGTAAAAGCGAGCTAAGTTCGCCCACGCCGAATCTTATAAGTTTTGCGTTTTGTTTGTTTGATTGTTCCAAATAGACTCAAAGCCGCTGAACTGATTTTCATGAAATTTTCACAGATGATAGAGTTTAGCCCCCCGGTGGAAATAAGCTACCTCATTTTGTGAAATCTGTGAGGGGTGCGGACCCTCCCCATAACCACAATTTTCAAAAACACCAGATCTCGGAGATGGGTTTAAGTCAAACACAAAATTGGTATAAAACTTTGGGGTCAAATAACCGTGGGGGACGTTCTACCCCAAAACACACCCAAATGGACATGTTAACCGATTGGGACAATATGGTTACAAAATGAAAGTTATTTAAGAGTAGAGTACGAACTGGATATAACAATTTGACCTCACACGGGGGCCCGCATCACCCCCCAAAAACCGCCCGAAAATGGCATGATTACCGATTGGGGCTAAATGCCTATGTAAGGTTACTGGAAGTAGAATAAGAAAATTACATAAAAAGTTTGGGTCAAGTCCCAGGGGGGCTGCTCCAAGAATCACCCCCAAACGGATATAGAGGTCGATCGGGACAGTACGGGATTGAAACGAAAGGTACCTGAGAGTACAATACAAAACTTATATAAAAATTTAGGATCTATTCCCAGGTAGGTCGTCCCAGCCCAAAATGATGCTCCAAATGGACATGTACACCCAACAGGACAAGATGGGACTCAAACGAAAGGTGTTTAAGAGTTAAATACGAAAATTATATAAAAATTTGAGTACATTTCCGAGGAGTCGCCCCAACTCAAATTGAAATTTATACCAAAAGGGACAATATGATATTCTAATGAAAGTTATTTGAGAGTTAAATATGAATATAAATAATTTTCAAATTTGGACCATGCCCTGTGACATGCCGCAAACACTTATGGGTTTAGCGAATCAAACCAGACCAGCTAGTTTGGTATAAAAAGTACAGCTATGCATTCCAAAAACCATAACAAATGCAGCCCAGATAGTCGCCAATGCAAATCATATTTGTATGCAATACACGAGCTGCACTTCCGTTTTGATTGGTGCAATAATGGTCTTGAGATGGGGTCAAGAATCTCTAAGGACACGCCTCGGAAATAAAACAAAATCCCTCGCTTCAACTTCCTTTATTCTTTTTCCTCTACATTGTATCGCATTAAAAACGGGGAATACACGTCCGATTTGAAAAAAAAAAATAATAACAGAGTACATTGCGCGAACATTGTAATGCATTAGCTGCAAATTGCTGCGTTAATAAATATAATCGCAATACCTCCCAAGTCTATAAACTGATAATACGATAAACACCCTGATTTTCCACTTTGCTGTCGTTCATTGTAGAACAATCGCGATGGAAAAAAGAAATATCTACCTACCCAAGCAGCAAACTATCCATAACATCCATCCAAACTTGTTCAAGTAGGAGCCAACCTAACGCCATAGGGCTTGACAGTATGAGTTTGTGTGACACATTGCATGCCTGTATAATTAAATCTGATAACAATAGACACAGATTTTTGTTGTTTTGTTCTATGTCCGTCCTTACGTGCGTCCCTTCATCTGTCTACAACCATCCATGCATCCATCTAGCCAGCCATCTATAACCTTAGGCTCAGCCAGCCTGTCCGACCGTCCGTCCTTCCTATTCCCTCAATTTCAATCTCTGCAAACCACTTCCGAAATGAAGCAAAAAATTGCACGCGTGAACAGAGATTTCCATTTCCTTTTGTCGCACTGTCTGATGCTGTTCGTCTATCTACCGTTTCCTCCAAATAGGCAACAAATTTATGGCAAATCGGGAGGAGAGTAACTGGTGCTGCAACATCTTCTTCCGTTCCATGCAAAAAAAAAACAACAATTTAATGATGATCAACCCAATTCAACTTGGGATGATGACGACGCTGATGATACAACAAACCACCCATTCTCGAAGTGAGTTTCACGCCGCACAAATGGCCACCAGGGAAAAGTTGACGCAGAAATATGGCTAATGTGGCGGAAAATACATATTTTACAGTTAAAGTGATTTTGAAGGAGGATTCACGAGCATTTACCTGCCTTTTGAAATTCAAATTAATAACACAAACAACAAGAAAGTATGTAACAAGTAAAAACAAATTCACGACCATAAATTCTACTAAAAATTTACACAAGTGAACCTAGCTAAAGGGCACATGCCCTGCAAACATTTTCTAGACGAAGATTCTAATTGCGAACGAGCTCGTCTAAGAGTCGTAGACGATTCCCCCTGTCGTGAGGAGTTGTCTCCTCAAGGCGAATTTTCTGGAAGAGTGTTCCTTGAATCTGCATATGAGTTGTTAAAGAGTAAATCATAATCAAAACATCTTGGAATCGCGCAAGAACGATTATAACGCAATGGATGGTGTAATAGTTGTCGCGAAGAGTTGTTAAAACTTCCGCCCACACAATGGATTGTCCAATGATAACCTAGTAGAGTGTTTAGAGTGTTTGGCACCTATCTATGACCAGACCAGCACAGTGGGCCATTATGTTAAATTCAAATATAACTTTAGATGCCAGACGACAAGTTAACTGCAATGCTGTTTTAACAATGGGGTCATATAGGCCGTCATGATACATTTTTGCATAGAGGTTTGGGGGTTTGGTTATTATTAAGCATTTTATAGTTGTAGATAAATTCTTTATCAAGTGATTTTTAAAAATTAATTTTTTTATTAAAAATATAAAAGAAAATCAGTTAACAGTGCTCCGTTAAAAGGTCAGGTTTGTGCCTTGGCTAAGTTGTATTCAAATTTATATTTACGGACATAAGAAGTATGTGTGAAGAAGGAGTCAGAAAATTCAGATATAGATAGTGAGTTGAGTATATTTTTACTTTTCCCAGTTGCTGGTATCCGATGATGGTGGCCATGAGTATACCACACAACCAACCCCTTATGGGTTCCGTCGTACACCGTCACGACATACGTGGGCGTGCGTTCGAAACTAGTTAGAACATGGAAAAAAGCATCTTCGAATCATAGATAAGACTATCAGGCTTTGCTGGGGCCATAAAGGTGTGGCGGGGAACGAAGCAGCGTACTAGTTGGCCAGTAATGGATCGCAGACTGGCGCAAGTCTTGCTATGGAATCAGTGAGACCTCCACTGTGCGAGCTTCTTAGTGCAGTGGATGCCTTCTACGATGACTGCGCCAGCAAAGGCCTGGACTAGTGCTGCAGGTTAGAGGGTGTCAAAGGCCCTGTGGCCGAGTATTTCACGAAATAGGAAGTCGCTTATTCTCGAACTGAGAAAGCATGAATTAGTACTGCTAATAGAAGTCCTGACTGATCACTGTAACGTCAGGTTTTTGATGTCGCGCTAGGTGCAGGGAGAGGCGGAGACGGTGGAGTATCTGAGTACTGGGTGGACCAAGTCCTTAGAGACTGGATAAACCATATGCTAAGGAGCAGGTGGATAAATTGCGGGTCCCATGACATAAATATAAGGGATACAGTGGCACAGGACACGCTACAGGGGGCATTTTATCCCCACTCGGTTACGGATGCTAACTGAGGAGGGATTTGAACCCGTCTACTATGCAGACGATGTTATAATACTTCTTAGGGGTAAAGATCCGAACCAGCTATGCGAAAGGGCCGAGACCCAGGGGTCTCAATGTTAACCCAGAGAAGTCTGAAATATGCCTGTTCACGTGGAAGACGAAGGTAGCCCAATTTGACGCCCCACGTTTTCTCAATGAAATGATTTCGGTATCTGACAAGGTTAAATTCTTATGTGTGATCTTGGATATGAAACTTAATTGGAAGTGTCACATTCAGGAGCATACTGAAAAGGCTCACAGATGTTGGGCACTATGTAGACGGGCCGTATACTTAAAATGGGGCCTGAATCCGAGGATAGTCCACTGGCTCTACAGGAGAGTGATAGACCAATACTTACTTACGCCTCAATAGTTTGGTGGACTATGATGGAGAAAAAGTGCAACATTCGTTCAAAGAACATGTCGTCTTGGTGTAGGCGGAGCGATGAGGACCACACCCAGTAGGATACTGGAAACTATTCTAGATATCTGACCCATTGACATACTTAATGAGACTTAAGGATATGGGAGAATGAATTGAGTATGGTATAATAGAGGCGACGATAGAAAACCTGGAAAGAAAGGAAGAGGTTTCCCTTCGAATACCTGAGAAGACACATTCTTGGACTGACGGAACCCTAGTATTGCCATCTGGAAGATCATGTTACCCGGATGGATCAAAGCTAGAGAGCAGAGTGGGCCTGGGGGTTTACATTGAGAACCCAGGGACATAGATCTGCTTTAGACTGTGTAACCCTAATAGGGTTCTGCGGAGATCCGGGCAATTACGAAATGCGTAAGTTGGTGTGGTGCTAACGCGAGGACGTCGAGTGTGAACATCTTAATGGACAGTTAAATGGCCATATGAGCAATAACACCCAGAACGGTAAGGTCGCGAACAGTGTTGCAGTGTAAAAAGAAGATTAACGCCTTCTCTAAGGATGGCACTATCCGGATCGTTTGGCTGCCGGGCCATAACGGAGTAAGGGAGAATGAGAAAGCAGATGATTTGGCAGTGAAGTTGGGAGGACTCCTGCAATTAACTTGGTTAACCCGAAGCCTTTCGGGTCGACACTGTCCTAGTAAAGTGCATGGGCGACGAACGTGAAACGGTCGGTAGGATGGCGAAAAATCCTATATGGTGATCCGGATCTTGAGAGGACGAGGCTATTACTGAAAGGAAGTAAGAAGGAGTTCAGTATAGCTTTTGGTATCATAACGGGACACATAGGACTACAAGCTCACGTATGCAAAATCGGTGCGGCAAGTGATAGCATCTGTAGGGCATGTGGGGAAGATGTTGAGACGTTGAAATATTTCCTATGTCATTGACCGGCTTTCGTGGCTAAAAAACACCGGTACTTAGGTGAGGACACAATACCAGACATGACTTAGGTTAGAGGTATGGAAAACAATAAAGCATTTTGTTTGTAGGATGGAATGCTTAACTTGAATTTTTATTCTCGAGGTTACTTTTTAGTTTTTAAAGCGCACTTCAAGCCGATTACTGGCTTAGGTGTATGTTCATAGTGGCATGGGGCGGATTAATATCCTTACTCTCTTTTCAACCTAACTTAACCTATGCTTGCTACATTTTCTGAGGTATCCCGCCTTATTCAAAACTTCTTTACGTTATGCATCACGACGTTCGGACTCGGCATAAAAAAAAGTCCTCTTTATCATTAAGCTAAATCGAAATGCACTCATAGATATGTGAGAAGTTTGTCCCTGTTCCTTACTGGAATGTTGATGGGCAAATTTGCATTAAAACATCTTTAGGAACATCCCCTTGCAGGAGATGAAGACGCACAGTGCCTTTTGCCTTGTTTCCTTCCAATTCATCTTCCAGGAAGGTTTCAAATCTAGGATTGGGGCTGGTTATTTCCCCTTTTTTGACTATTGAAAAGCGTTCCCGCTCAAAGATAACAGTACAAAATTCGGTATGTTATACTTCCAAGTACAAAACACTAGCTGCGTCTTCTATGGATTAGTCCAGATTTCGCATAGTCCGTCTCAACATGCTACTCATATTGCTGATCGTCGAACTTGTCTGAACTTGTCTTGGGTAAATATTACTGAGATTCAAATATTACTGAAATTCTCACTGAGATTCAATAGGACTTTTTTCATAACCAGGTTCTAGAAAATCGACCAAAAATTCACCAGGAGGTATTAGAGTGTAAATTGTGGAGGTGCTCTCTTTTGTAAATCTGTTCTAGAAATATTGCATATCCTTTAAGAATTCTTAACAGAAAAAAAACCTCTACATTTGCCATATTCTTTCTAAATGGATGTTGTAAAATTTTCGCTAAGACCCTTTTCCATCAAAACAGAGCAACAGATAGTTGTTGCTTCTCCATCATCTTTGTATACAGCTGCAAAAACAACATTTTATGTGGTTGTTGTTGTCGTCGATGTGGTTCAATTGCTATTCCTGCTGGCTGGCCCGATTGCAGTGTTGCTCTTGCGGCGTCTTATTGTACAACTTTGCTATACAAATGGAAGGCAGGCTGGCGGACTGGTCTGGCCTGGAATTACGCCTAAGAGAGTCTTTCTTGAGTTGTTGTGTTTGGTGGTGGTGTCTATATCTGAGTGCTGTTGTTGTAGTTGTTATGTGAATTTTTGCTTACAACATAAGTTTTTTGTTTAGTTCTTAATTTTTGCCAAGCCAGAAAACAACAAAAACGACATACGTTCGCCTGAACGAAATGAAACAACACAAAAATAAAATGAAATGTTTTGAGTACAGTTGAGCAACAGGCGTCTGCATCTAGGGCCACTTCACATAAGCTGCTGCTTATGAGAAGTAGCCAGAGCAACAACAACATCTGCCGATTATTATGCTGTGTGTCTTACGTTACGTTGCCGCAACCTCGCCTGACACTGAAAAATAAGATCCTCCTCAAGGAGGTTGCACATACACACATGCATGGGCTGCATCAACAACATAATGAGTTAACTCCCGTGGTCTGCTGATGAGAGGATGCAGATGATGCGAAAAATGTTGATGAGGACCCATCCATGGACGACGACGACGATGGATGTTGGTGGCGTTGATGATGTTGTGTTGCGGCCATTCCCGCCTTGGCAATGAGGAAGATGACTCACATCTTTTACATGCGGCATCGCAATGTGGTGCAAAAAGGTGTGGTGGTTTTGAAGATATAAGATTCAAAAGTAATATTACATTCAAATTTTTAATTAAACATTTTTATGGGTATATTAAAAATCATAAGGAAAAATGGTCAAATTTTGCCAAACATATCCAATATGTTAGTTTCTTTACTACCTTAGGTTCCAAATTGGTTAGATGCGGAATAAGCAAAGTCCGCATTATTGTATTTTTCATGTAAACGGTTTCAGCCCACTGTTTCCCAGTTAGCCACAGTAGGCCATTTACTCAGAAAAATGGGGCATCATAAGGAAAAATTACCAAATTTCGCCAAAAATCGCTGATATCTTGGTTTCTTTGATACTTGGAGTTACATATTGGATAAATTCGGAGAGAGTTTAGTTGGTATTATATCTCCAGTAAACGCTTTCAGCCCACTGTTTTCCAGTTGGTCAAGGTAAGCCATTTACTCTGAAAAATGAGGCATTATAAGAAAAAATCTCCAATATCTTGTTTTCTTTGATACTTGGAGTTCCACATTAAATAGATGCAGAAAAAGCGATGTCCATATTATTTTTCCTATAAACGGTTTCAGCCCACTATTTCCCGGATGGCCATAGTAGGTCATTTACTAAGAAAAAGGGGGCCTTATAAAGAAAAATTACGAAATTTCGCCAATATCTTGGCTTCTTTAATACTTGGGGTTCCAAATTGGATAGATTCCGAGAGAGCCGTGTTGATATTATATATCCTGTAAACAGTTTTAGTCCACTATTTCCCAGTTGGTCACAGCTGGCGATTTACTCTGACATATGAGACATCATAGAAAAAAATTACCGAATTTCACCAAAAATCGTCAATATCGTGGCTTACAAAGTCCGTATTATATTGCGTGTAAATGGTTTTAGCCCACTATTTGCCACTTTGCCACAGTGGGCCATTTACTCTGAAAAATTGGTCATCATAAAGAAAAATTACCAAATTTCGCCACAAATGTCCAATATCTTGCTTTCTTTAACACTTGGTATTCCAAATTGCATAGATTCGAAAAGAGAGTGGTCAGTATTATATTTCCTGTTAGTGGGTTTAGCCCACTATTTCCCAGTTGGCCACAGTAGGCCATTTACTCAGAACAATGGAGCATCATAAGGAAAAATTACCAAATTTCGCCAGAAATCGTCAATATCTTGGTTTCTTTAACACTTGGGATTACAAATTGGATAGATTCCAAAAGAGATTGGTTAATATCACATATCCTGTTAACGGTTTTAGCCCGCTTTTTCTCAGTTGGTCATTTACTACAAATTTCGCCAAAAATCGTCAACATCTAAGTTTATTTGATAGTTGGGGTTTTTAAATGGATAGATTCGGGAAGATCGTGATGCAAATTATTTTTCGTGTAAACGATTTTAGCCCACTTTTACCCAGTCGATCACAATGGGCCTATGTGTTCTATTGTGTGTTGAATGAAATTCGACTTATCCGACTTTCTATAACCAATTCTATTTTTTATACCCACCACCATAGGATGGTGGTTTACTAAACTAATCATTCCGTTTGTAACAATTCGAAATATTGATCTAGGACCCCATAAAGTATATATATTCTTTATCATTTCGACATCCTGAGTCGATCTAGCCATGTCCGTCCGTCTGTCGAAATCACTACAGCGGTCGAACGCGTAAAGCTAACCGCTTGAAATTTTGCACAGATACTTTATATTTGTGTAGGTCTTGCAATTGGGCCATATCGGAACGGATTTGGATATCGCTCCCATATTAATCGAAATTTTGGACATAGTGTTCTGTAATGACTTCCAACAACCTGTGTCAAGTACCGCCCAAATCGGTCAAGAACCTGATATAGCTCCCATATAAACCGATCTCCCGATTTGACTTCTTGAGCCCCTGAAGCCACAATTTTAATCCGATTTTGTTGGAATTTAGCACATTGTGTAATGTTAGGACTTCCAACGACTGTGCCAAATACGGTTTAAATCGGTTTATAAATGACCATATATACCGATCTGCCGTTTAAGAGTCTGAAGCCCATGAAAGCTGCATTTATTATTCGATTTTGTTGAAATTTTAAACAGTCAGTTGTCTTAGGCCTCCTTACATTCGACTCAGATAAGTCTTAAGCGAATAAAAGATTTATTTATTATACGATTTCGCTGAAATTTGAAATGGCGAGACAATTATCATGTAAAAACTTCTTCTCAAAAGAAGTCTCACACTGCGGCACGCTGTTCGAACTCGGCTATAAAAAAGAGGTTCGTATCATTGAGTTTAAAACTTGAATCGGTCAGCACTCGGTGATATGTGAGAAGTTTGCCCCTGTTTCTTAATGGAATGTTCATAAGCAAATTTGCATTTTTTGAGTTGTTTTAAGCCTCCCGACATTTGACCTAAATATGTTCCAGATCACACTGTATAGAAACAGCTTTCATATAGATGTACATAAAATTTAGGGTCTTAATCCCAAAAAAAGCGGATTTATTGTCTGATTTTGCTGAAGCTGTGACTTGTAGAAGAGTTAACGGGACCTGAATTAAATAAGATCCAAACCAGCCCCTATTTAGACATAGCTATGGATATGGTAGTGGAGTTATAATAAAGTAGAATGATGACTACATCCATGGTGTTGGGTATCCCAAGTTCGGCACGGCCGAACTTAACAGATTTAACACATTTTTACTTGCTATACCCTCCACCATGTTTGTAACTACTCCAAATATTCGTCTGAGACCCCATAAAGTATATATATTCTTGATCGTCGTGACATTTTATGTCGATCTAGCCATGTCCGTCCGTCCGTCTGTCGAAAGCATGCTGACTTTTGAAGGAGTAAAGCTAGCCACTTGAAATTTTGCACAAATTTTGGGTTGCCCAAAAAGTAATTGCAGATTTTTTAAAAGAAAGTAAATGCATTTTTAATAAAACTTAGAATGAACTTTAATCAAATATACTTTTTTTACACTTTTTTTTCTAAAGCAAGCTAAAAGTAACAGCTGATAACTGACAGAAGAAAGAATGCAATTACAGAGTCACAAGCTGTGAAAAAATTTGTCAACGCCGACTATATGAAAAATCCGCAATTACTTTTTGGGCAACCCAATACTTCTTACTAGTGTAGATCGGTTGGGATTGTAAATGGGCCAAATCGGTCCATATTTTAATATAGCTGCCCTATCTTGCCCTCGATCTTGGGTCTTGACTTCTCGAGCCTCTAGAGGGCGCAATTCTTATTCGATTGGAATGAAATTTCGCACAACGTGTTTTGTTATGATATCCAACAACTGTGCCAAGTATGGTTAAAATCGGTTCATAACCAGATAAAGCTGTCATATAAACCGATCTTGGGTCTTGACTTCTTGAGCCTATAGAGGGCGCAATTTTTATACGATTTAAATGAAATTTTGCACGAAGTATTTTGTTATGATATCGAACAACTGTGCCAAGTATGGTTCAAATCAGTTCATAACCTGATATAGCTGTCATATAAACCGATCTGGGGACTTGACTTCTTGAGCTTTTAGAGGGCGCAATTCCTATGCGATTTGGCTGAAATTTTGCATGACGTATTTTATAATGACTTTCAACAACTGTACCAAATAAGGTACAAATCGGTTGATAATCTAGTATAGCTGCCATATAAACCGATCTGGGATCTTGACTTCTTAAGCCTCTCGAGGTCGCTATTATTATCCGATTTGCCTGAAATTATGTACGATTTGTTTCTCATGACCATCAACATACGTGTTTATCATGGTCTGAATCGGTCATAGCCTGATACAGCTGCCATATAAATCGATCTCTCTCTATTTTAGTTCTTGAGCCACCAAAAGGGCGCAATTCTTATTCGAATTGGCTGATTTTACTCATGTCTCCAACATATACAATAATATAATTGTGGTCCGAACCGGACCATATCTTGATATCGCTCTAATATCACAGCAAATCTTTTCTTTTATCCTTTTTTGCCTAAGAAGAGATGCCGGGAAAAGAACTCGACAAATGCGATACATGGTGGAGGGTATATAAGATTCGGCCCGGCCGAACTTAGCACGCTTTTACTTTACTGCAGTTGTATATTTGTTGAACACAGTGCACAGTTGCTGTTGCTGTTTATGCCGAAAAGGGAATCAAAACAAACTGCAGCAAAAATACACATTTTGTGCATTTTATTATTATTATTTCGCAATAAGATCCGGCAAAAAAAAGTTCCCTCCAAAATTCAGAGAGACGATCGTCCAAAAAAGTACAGATAACACTTGATTTTGGTGTGTTGCAGTCAGAGTCGAATGCATGGAGGGACAAGCCGACTTATATGCAGTAACAAAATGAAAATGAAAACTTTGGACAGACCGTCAGACAGGCGAATGAGTATTGGGACAGACTTTTTGGCCATTTCTGCATGTCGTACTAATACAAAGACTAGATGTAAACTCCCTCCAACACTTGCTCAAGTTTAAAGAGCCTATGTGAAATGCAAAATAAGCTTACAATGCCATAAGAGTTTGCCTTAGTATTAGTGTAAAATATGAAGTTCCTTAAAATTTTTGCTGCAATTTTGAAAAGAAAACAAGAACACAATCTTAGCGCAAATGTGCTTGACTTTGCAAATTTTCTGAAATTCGACAAACCTTACTCTGAAAATGGGTTAAAGAAAAAGAGAGAAAAAAAACAGGGCTTAGCAAAACGTGCCAACAAAACTGATATTAAATTACACTGCATCAAAGTGGAAGTGGTTATTGGCGGGCATACTGCTGCTGTTGTTGCATTGGCATTGAAAATACTGTTGGCTGGCTGTTTTCTTTTTTTCCTTTTCATCAGCCAATTGCTTATTTACCTAAAACATGCGACATTAATAATCAATAATTTCTTAATCATGGGTCTGTCTCTTTTTGTATGTTGGGCGTTATTGTGGTTAATTCTGTTGCCGCTGTTGATTTCAGCCCTTTGCCAGACAAGGTGGAGTTTTCTTGTTAATGTTGGTCCTTTGGTGGATTCTTGCATTATTTTTTTGAGCTATGGCATCCGCATCAGGTTGTCAATTTTAATTTTGTATGTGTTGTTGGCCGCGTATTCATTGGTGTTGGACATCTCACATTGTTTGATTGTCTACCTCTGATAAGCAGTGCGATATAAATCCCACTTCGTATGCTCATCTGCAAGACTGGTAATGGCCAAAGATGACATCTCTGTGGGTTGTATTCACTTTGGCGCCAAAAATTTCTTTTGCAATTCATTTTCACCGATTGTATCTTTTTAGCAAGATTTATAATCTTCTTCGATATATCAATTTTTTATTGCTTTATCTTAAGGGAAATATGCAACTATGTTGCCAATAACTGGCAAGTACTTTGACATTAGCTTATAATTCAAATGTGTTAGAGAAAATTAGTATATTTTTTTTTAATACGAGGGCTGCTGTATATATTTATGGACTAATAATGAACATGCAAAATTGTTTAGTAGTAGTAATCTTTATACAATACTAGCTGAACCCGGCCCGCTGCGCCTTCTTTTACTTTATATGGAACAAAATTATCCTTTGAATATTAATTTTTGGCAATTAAAGAGCTTTTAGTGAATTGCCATGCTACGAAAATGATATAACGCTTGACTAACAGCATAACAATATAACTGCCTTTATCCGAATCCATATGATCTTAATTGGTCTATGAATTCGCTCGGAGAGTTTAAGGGTGGTTTAAGGGTGTAGTGTGAAACACAAAAACGTGGTCCCGAAAGTGAGTATCAGTTTCGTGCTCTAGTCCCAAATACCATTAATTTGAGCACTATATTGCAATGGTCGGTAAATATTTATGTCAGATTTAGAGTTTTAGGGGATAGGGTGGTTCCCCAGACCCTTAACCCTGAAAATATATCAGCATCGGGCTCTACTCTCAAATACCATTTATTTAAACCTCATATTGCCATTGGTTTGAGGGGGGATTATGGGATGAAACGTCCCCAAACACTTGGCTCCAACAATTGGTTATGAAATTAGTTTTCCAATTTCAAATACCTTTCATTTAAGCCACATATTACCTTGGTCGGTAAATTTGTACTCTATGAGGAAGGGGCGGTGCCCCAAATACATGGTCACACATTTGAATATCAGATTCGTATTCTACTCCCAAATACCTTTATTTGAGCGCCATATGGAAAAGAAAATTGGTCCCGAAAGTGGGTATTAATTTTGAGCTCTACTCCCCAATACCTGTCACTAGACACCCAGAACCTCTTAGCTCTAAAAATTATCAGCATCGTGAAATACTCTCAAATATCATTTGTTTGTACCCCAGGTTTGTATGAGGTACCCCAGGTTTGTACCCCAGGTTTGTATGAGGTATGGGCCCTAAAAACCATCAATAGCGAGCTCCACTCTCTTTGTGACCCAAATTGTCATGGTGTGAAAATACGTCCTATTCGGAGGTTGTTATGGTGGTGGGACGTCCTACTCCCAAATACCTTTTATTTGAGCCTCATTTTTCCATAGTCGACAAACATGTTCGGCTTGGGGGATGGAGCGGCCTCTCAGTGTCCTTTGACTTTGAAAATATATATCAGATTCGTGTTCTACTCTAAAAAACCTCTTAGTTGAGTCTCATATTGCAATGGTCATACTTCCTATATGGGTGGTGTTATGGGGGTTGGGTGGCCCCATAGACACTTTTCCCGAATATTGATATCAGATTTGTACTTTAATTTCAAAGACCTTTCATTTGAGCCCCATATTGCTTTGGTCGTAAATTTCTCCTCTTTGGGGGATGATCTCGGGGATGGGCGGCCCCCAAAAACTTGGTCCCACATCTGGATATCAGATTCGTATTCTTCACTCAAATATCTTTTATTTAAGCCCGATGGTGCGATGGTCAGTAAAAAAGTCCTGTTTTTGGGAAGGGATGGACCCCAGAGATTTGGTCCCACATTTGGATATCACATTCGTATTTTCCTCGAAAATACCTTTCATTTGAATCCCATAATGCCATGGTCGTGAAATATGTTCAATTTAGGGGTGTTCTGGGGGTTAGGTGGTCCCCCAAACACTTGGTCCTACAATTGGATATCAGATACGTTTTCTAATCTAAAATACTATTCATTTTAGTCCTATATTGTCGTGATTGGTGTATATATATATTTGGTAAGTTTTGGGGGTGGGGCGCCCCCTAGGTCCCCATCCGAAATTTGGATACCAAATTTTTATTTTTAATGTACTATAAGAGAGCACACAAAATTTTGCTTAAATCACACCACCCATCTCCGAGGTCTGGCGTATCTGAAAAGTAAGGTGGAGGGAGGAAGCATTCAAGTGCTTGGGCTTTCTTAAGCGGTATAAGAAATATTTCACTCCCTCTGATCTTCTTAATATCTCTACTGCGTACACAGGACCGAAGATGGAATATAACTAGCTTATATGGGCCGGGGCTCCAAGATCATTCCGCAAGCTGCTTAACTTTGTCCTGAGGCGGGCGTTGGTCTTGATTGGAGATGGTAGGGTATCTAACTCTATTGTTCCCTTGAACATCGTCGAAATCTTTCACGGTGTGTGTTCTTCGGAAATCATTCTTCTAATTCCTGACTTGAGATTGTTTGGCAGAAATACAAGATTTTCTAGATGCGCACACCGGTTTATAATCGATTGGCCAGCTGATCGGACCATGCATTACAAGAGAATTGCTTTTTTGCAAGGACGGTTCGTATGTGGAATCGACTTCCGGCAGATGCTATCTCGCTACTTATGACATTCAGAAATTCTAAACAAAGGTCAAAAAACGCTGCTCCCTCCTTCCCCGCTCCAATCCTTAACTATCCTCTCCAACGCAATGCACTACAATGCACAGAAGTAGTTATTTTCAGCAGGAGATACATGTTACTTACAGTGGAACCTGTCTCCTTGTGTGGAGAGAATGTTGCATTTACAAAAAGCGCAAACTACCTGCATGCATCTCTTGCCCTATACACCTACAAAAAAATCATTAACAAAAGTTGGGGGTTTAGACCGCGTGTCATGCATTGGATATATACTGCAGTTTTCAGACCTATAATGCTATATGGTGTTGTGGTCTGGTGGACGGCGTTTCAAAAGTCCACCAACAGATCAATACCTACCGGATTCAAAGGATGGCTTGTTTGTGCATCACAGCCACACTGAGGGCGACACCATCTGATGCCTTTAATTTAATGCTACATCTTATGACCCTGGACATTGTCCCTACCCAAATTGCAGCGACCACTGTCGTGAGGTTAAGGGAGCTTTCTCTTTGGTCATGTGGCGGCTACGGACACTGGGTTATCCTTGATACAATATCCGATGTTCCAGGCAGTGTGGATTACACCCTACCTGAGCCGCTTTTTGATAAAAAGTACTGTGCCACTATTACTGATAGAACCGATTGGAACTACGATATCCTTGGTAACAGAAGTTACATAGACTTCTATACGGATGGTTCCAAACTAAACGACCAGGTGGGCTTTGGGGTGTACTCAAAATATCTAGAACTGGTTATATCGAAATGGTAACCCGACCACTGCAGTGTGTATTAAGCGGAGATCCTTGCAATTAAGAAAGTGGTGAAATGGCTAAGATATAGTGTCATAACGACGACTGGCATAAATATCTTCTCAGACAGCCAGGCAGCCATTAAATCCATGGAAAACGTATGTCTGAGCAGAAAAACCGCCCTCGACTGCCGCAGATCTCTCAACGAGATGGCTGAACAGTTCAAAATTCACCTGTTCTGGGCGCTGCGCCACAGAAATATGCCAGGGTATTGTAAAGCGGACGAACTTGTGAGAGTAGAAATTGCCCTACATATGCCAGGGATACTGGAATTTGTGAGTATGGCTTTAGCGACATGTAAGCTAAGTTTTCAGGACCAGGTCCGAAGGACCACGAATGATAGATGGTCACAAATAGGCGGCTGTGACTATTCCAAAACTATGTGGCCTAATCTAGACTTGAAGAGGTCTACTGCTTTGCTGTCATTGGCTAGAACAGATGTCTCAGTCATTGTGTCCGTCATGATAGGTCACTGTCTACTCAGAAAACATGCTGACAGACTGAAGGGTGCCAGTAACGACATTGCCAGAAGTAGCTAGCAGTCAGAAGTAGTTCCACTTTAGGTTCTCATTTCTTTGAGAACCTATCTGATTTAGCGGATGTCAACATTCGCAAGATTTTGGGCTTTTTAAAGCGATCTGGATGGTTCAACGGAGAATGCATCTCCCTTCTTCTGTTCCTGTGGTGGCATAATGGACGAAAACGTCTAAGTGAGTCTGAAGGCAGACTGCCACTTAGACCTAACCTAACCTTATATCAATGATTTGCTTATGCAAGCTATATATCAAAAAGTCTGTATGGAATAATCATGAATCACTGCTGGCCATTGCCAAGTAATGATTATCAGTAGACTTGGTTAAGAGAAGCAATCATATAAAATTCCCTGAGTTTGATATAAATACAGATTTTTTTGATTACTTTATATATATTTTTTTCTATATTTGCAGGTATGTGCATCAACATTCAATAACTTTAAGTAAGTATCATCTATAGAAAAATAAATGTATTTTAACGAAATTACTAAAAATTTCTTATAAACAATTAAAAACACACTCAGTAAGAGCGACGTGAACATTAACTTGACAATTTTTTTTTTTACAAAAGTCGAGGGGATAATTTTTTTACCTTCCCTTCTCTTATTAAGGGTGCTTCACTACGTAACATATTTTTGTTACTTTCCTATTGCGAATATCATCATTATTCATATGCGTTAAATGGAAATGACTAGCATTAGGAACAAGTCTGGACTATTGTATAATCAAAAAACCCTATCCTAGATTCTGAAATTCATTTACTGCCTCAAAATAGTTGATGCACTCTTGTAACTCAACTTCACCAATAATTGTGCCTATACTTCAATAGTTTCTTCTTAAGTGTTTCGCTTCAATGAAGCCTTCAAGAAGCAAAAAGGAAAACCAAACAAACATTCAGTTTTTTTTGTTTTCATCAACAATGGCATGACAATCCCATTGATAATCCAAAGGGGACTATACAACATTGTTTTATTTACAATTATCCATGGCTAATTTGTAGTCTTAGCGACCCAAACAAGTAAAACCGCAATTATGATCAAAAAAGGCAAATTTACATTTTCATAAAAAAAACAAAAAACTGGAATCCGAATTCCCTGAATGTACTTCTTCGAAGTACTCCTCTACATCATTTCCATCACCATCATCCGCAGTGTCCATTGCAAAGTAATCAAGAACAGTAAAAAACATGTAAAAACTTCACTTAAAAAACACCACAGGATGCCACAGAATTGTTCTTTTTTCCCTCCCTTTCTTGGGTTTCAACAATTTTTGCAATATTTTTGAGACCAGTGTTGCCGTTTTCAAAAAAAGAAAAACTCATTTCATGAAAAACAAAATTTTGACAAAAATTAAAAAAAAAAAATGATCAAACAATAAGCTGATTACTGGCTTAGGTGTATATCCATAGGGCATGGGGCAGATTATTATCCGCACCCTTTTTTCAACCTAACCTAATACGGCCGCTCCGCAGCGCCTTATTTTACTTTACATAAAACAAAATTATCATTTGAATATTTATTTTCGACAATTAAAAAGCTTTTAGTGCTTCGAAAATAGCATATGTATATCGCTTGGCCTACAGTATAACAATATAAATGCCTATATGTGAATCCCATATGATCTTTATTGGTCTATGAATTCGCTCGTAGGGTTTAAGTTTTGATGTTAGATGTACTCCATTCTTAAAAGACTTTTTGGAGCTCGATACTCCCATGAGGATTGTGGGAGTAGGAAGGCCCCCAGGACTGCGGTTGGTGGGTTTAGGAGATGGTGTGGACCCCCAGTGTGGACTCCCAAAAGTGATTATGAATTTCGTTCCGTATTCCCAAATACTTTTATTAAAGCCCCATATTGCGATGGTCAGTAAGTAATTGCTGTTTGTTGGATGTTTCGGAAAAATTGGTCCCGAAAGTGGATAGCATTTTTGGGGTATGGGGTGGTCCCCCAAATACCAAGCCCTAAAAATATATCAGCATCGTGCTTTACTCTCAAATATCATTTATTTGAACCCCTCTTTGCCATTGGCCTCAAAATGAAATTAGTTTTCTAATCTCAAATACCTTTAATTAAAACCGCTAATTGAAAATGTCAGCGAATATGTTCGGTTTGGGGTATAGGCCTTAAAAACTATCAATATCGAACTCAACTCTCTTTAAGACCCAAAATGTCATGGTGAGCAAATGCATCCTATTTGGGGGTTTTATGGGGGTGGGACGTCCCCTAGACAGTTGGTCCGAATATCGATATCAGATTCGTGGTCTACTCCCAAATACCCTTCATTTGAGCCCCATATTTCCATAATCGGTAAATATGTGCGGCTTAGGGGGTGTTTTGGAAATGGGGAGGCCACTCAGTGACTTGGCCCTAAAAATATATATCAGATTCGTGTTCTACTCTAAAATACTGCTAATTTGTTATTTGTAATTTTGTAATTTATTTATTTACACCCGCACAACAAGAATATAAAATTCTTATAATTAAAGTCCGGGTAATATCTCCAACAAATTACCCATAATGCTATGATCAGCAAATACTTCCTAATATTTGTGTAGTTTTAATGGGGGTGGGGTGGCCCCGTAGACATCTTTTCCCGAATATTGATACCAGATTCGTGCTTTACTCCCAAAGATCTTTCATTTGAGCCCCATATTACTATGGTCATAAATTGTTCCTCTTTGGGGGATGTTTTTGGGGTGGGGTGGCCCTCAATTGGTCCCACATTTGAATATCAGATTCGTGTTCTACTCGCAAATACCTTTCATTTGAGTCCCATATTGCCATGGCCGGTAAATATGCAAATACCATTCATATGTGTCCTATGTTGCCATGGTCGGTAAATACAATATGTCCGATTTAGGGGTGTTTTGGAGGTTGGGGTGGTACCCCAAACACTTAGTTCGACAATTGGATATCAGATACGTTTTCTAATCTTAAATACCTTTCATTTGAGTCCCATATTGTCGTGATTGGTCTATATATATATTTGGTAGGTTTTGGGGACGGGGCGGCCCCCCTAGGTTCCCCATCCGAAATTAGGATACCAAATTTTTGTTTTTGGGTTACTACAAGAGGGCAAACAAAATTTCGCTTAAATCGCACCACAAATCTCCGAGATCTGGCATTTTTGCAAATTAGGGTCAGGGGGAGGGTCCGCTCCGCGATATATGGAGAGCTAGGTATAACTCCCATATAAACCGACCTCCCGATTTGACTTCCTGAGTCCTGGAAGCCGCAATTTTTGTCCGATTTGACTAAAATTTGGATGCGGTGTTCTGTTACGACTTCCAACAACTATGGTAAGTACGGCCCAAATCAGTCTATAACCTGATATACAATAGCTTCCATGTAAACCGGTCTCTCGATCATCTCTGTTCGGTTCCCAGAAACTTTAATTTTTGCTGGTTTGACAGAAGTTTGGTATGTAGAATAAAATTGTGCCCTTCGACTAAATATATTTTGTATACATTTTTAGCACAATTCATGGTGGTGGGTTTCCAAGATTCGTCCCGGCCGAACTTAGCACGCTTTTGCTTGTTATATATAAGAAGATATTGGGTTGCCCAAAAAGTAATTGCGGATTTTTCATATAGTCGGCGTTGACAAATTTTTTCACAGCTTGTGACTCTGTAATTGCATTCTTTCTTCTGTCAGTTATCAGCTGTTACTTTTAGCTTGCTTTAGAAAGAAAGTGTAAAAAAGTATATTTGATTAAAGTTCATTCTAAGTTTTATTAAAAATGCATTTACTTTCTTTTAAAAAATCCGCAATTACTTTTTGGGCAACCCAATAGTTACCTCAATGCCTTTACATTTTCTTCTTCTTATGTAAAGAAGACATATTGTAGGTGCGTTTCAAGTGAAATTTGAAGAAGATATGTCAACTTAAACGTGTGCTATATGTACTTCAGCATAGGCAATTGTTTATTAAAAAATTGGAAAAGCCCTCGAGATCCCAAATTTCAAAGCCCAGATCCCTCTTTTGGGCTTATGTTTTGTTTTTTTATTTATTATTCCATATGTCCCCTAAAAGCATGCAACAATTTTTTTCATCTGCCTATATTTATGGCTTCCACAACAAATGTGATAAAAAATTACGATCTGCAATATGAATTTTCGTTTTCAAAAAATTGCAATATAAAACTTCTTCAACTATTAGTGTCCCCAACCGGCACGTCGTTCGAACTCGACATAAAAATTAGGGCCCACATTATTTAGCTAAAACTAGAATAGGACTGCACTCATTGATATAGGAGAAGTTTCTGCTGTTCCTTAATGGAATGTTCATCGGAAATATGCTTATTATTTAAGTAAAACTAATATTAAAAACTTTTCATAAAAACTTTTTAAGAAAAACTAATTTTAAGCACAGTTTTATGGAACAAAAATGTAAACAAATAGATAGAACAAAATTAAAAAAATTTTAACAAAATTTAAAAAAATTAAACAAAAAATGTTATGTAAAAAAATGTAAACAAAATTTTTTTATAAAAAAATTTTATAAAAAAAAATTCTTTATGAAAAAAAATTTTAAAAAACTTTTTATAAAAAAGAATTAAAAAAATTAAAAAAAAAATTTTTATAAAAAAAAAATTTAAAAAAAAAATTTAAAAAAAAAAAATTTAAAAACATTTCTGTCTGCACAGTCCTTTTTATCTTAAATCTTACTTAGATTCCATTGCAGGATATACGTCTACAGACCATTTCGTTCATTAATTTCTTTTTACAGAAAGTTTAAGGTTTAAGGCTTACAGACGCATAAGCCTTGCGTCCTTTCTACTCAAAACCATCCACGTATTGTGGATATGATGATAAAGACTAGGAAATTATGCTTATGTCAAGGTTAGGTTGGCTCAGACCATCCTTCACTAGAATGGCTCAGCAAAGAACTTTCAAAAGTAAGCCAAAATGTGTGATGTTGCTCAAAAGCATTTGACCGGCTTTATTTATCGCGATTTCTGATTCGCCAGAATCATCATTAGCAGAAATTTGTCAAATGGATCATGGAGCTTTTACATACCAACCCAACTAGTGTAGGTTTTTTTTTATAAAAAAAAAAATAAATCATAGGATTTGCAATAAGACAATCATGCATTGGAAAAGTGACGCAGCCAGTAGGACAAAGTGTCGGGATTAGTTAGTGTGATGTATGTATTCCATAGAAGTTCTTTCGCAATTTCTTCGAGATCAATACAACCTATTGGTCCTCCGACCTTTAAAGTCCTCACACCTAAAGATTTCTGATGATGACCCCCCCTTACCTAAAGGTCGAAGCGCGTCAAATCTTGGTTGGTGTGGTGTATATACTATGACTATCACTTTTCCATTGTATAGGTTAGGTTAGGCTGAAAAGAGGTTACGGATATTAATCCGTCCCATGCCACTCTAGACATACACCTAAGCCAGTAATCGGCTTGTTGTGCTCTCTAAATACCTCGAAAAGAAAATCTAAATTTAGGAATTCCGTGCTACTTACAAAATCCTTAATTGTTTTCCATGCCACTCCCCTAAGTTGGTTCATGTCCGTGCTGCTTACAAAAATCCCTAATAGTTTTCTATACCATGCCCCTAAGTTGGTTCATGTCTGGTATTGTGTGCCGCGATAGCCGGAAAATGACATTGAAAATGCTCTAACATATTATCATCTTCCCCACATTCCTTACACATGCTATCACTTGTCGCACCGATTTTACATAAGTAAGCTCGTAGTCCTATGTGTCCCCTTATGATACCGAAAGCTATACTGACCTCCTTGTTACTTCCTTTCAGTAATAGCCTCGTCTACTCACGATCCGGATCTCACCATAGGATTTTCGTCATCCTACCGACCGTTTCGCTGTTCCACAGTGTTACGTGCGGTTTCGTCGCCCACGCCTTTATTTCCGTCTGCGTCGACTGGTAAGGCTTCGGGTTAACTGAGTTTATTGACGGCAGTCCTCTGGCCTTCACTGCCAAATCGTCTGCTTTTTCATTCCTCCTTACTCCGCTATGGCCCGGCACCCAAACGATGCTGATCGTGCCATCCTCAGAGAAGGCATTAATCGCCTTCTTACACTCTAAGACTGTTCGTGTCCTTATCGTCCTGGTTGTTATTGCCCTTAAGGCCATTTTACTGTCCGTAAAGTTGTTCATACTTGACGTCCTCGCGTTTGGAACGCACCACCTCACGCATTCCGTGATAGCCCAGATCTCCGCATTAAATCTCTAAAATCTTTGCAAAAAAGATGTCTCTGTGTAAACTCTGGTGGTGACATAAATGGTTAGTTCATCCAATTGAGGCCTATCGTTAATAACTTTTGTTGTGCGATGTCTTGTAATGACTGTTGTTGTTACAAAATTACAAAATATCTTCATTTAAATTATCTTTTCCTTTCACTACCAGGAGACCCCTTAATTTGTCCCTTCTTTGGTGGTTTTCCCATCTTGTACCTGAATCCAATTTGTTTGCCTTTTCCTACTTTTTTCTTGCCAGGTGGTGGTTGCTAAGAACTCCCAAAGAACTTCTTTTAATGAGTGAAGACATTTGTCTGTATTGTTGTTGTCGAATTTTCCTGAGTTACATTGGTTCGTTTGTTCAGTGACCATAATTACACACCGTTTACCTTTCTATACAACAGTTGGGTTAATTTTCTTTATTATGAAGAGGGAGAACCCACTTTGCTCCCTTTTTTCCTTTTTTTTACATTAAGTTTGTTGACAACTCATAATATGGAGTTGATACCTTATAAATCCAAATAATTGAGGAGAGTTTTATGAAGTGGTTAAGCTGTTGCTTAACTCGTTGTCCTGCTGTCAATATGTTGTGTTAACAGCAATGGGTGCTGGGTATTAGGACAGCTTTGATGGGGTGATAAGACATTGCAAAACAAAAGGTTCAATGCAGCTTTAGCCCATTTTTCTTTCGAGACGAGCTTAATGATCGAAGATTTCTTTTTGCAAATGGAAAAGTAAAACCAGAAGATACCGCAACGCCTACCATAGTATGATGTGTTTTGCCCACTTGGTTATGGAGGTCATCATCGGATACTTTTAGGTATGAAGGCTTCCAGGACCGAAAGTTGGTAGAATTCATTGTGAAAACGCCTTTTTGATATAACATAAAGTTTAGAATAGCATGGTCAGTGCCGAAACCGATAAGCTTTCGAAACAAGTTTAAAATCGACTTGACAAAACTCGGAAGAGTACTCAGAGGAAGACTTAGTGAAGTTAGCTTAGATTGTCTAAGCAAAGAAGACATGAACGACAAAGTCAAAAGGATAACGACTGCAATAGTGGGGTCTTTCGAAGATTGTTGTTTTATTCGAGAAAGTAAATCAGCGCAAGAAAACCCCTGGTTGACTTGGGAAATTGACAATGTTGGAAAAGAGTTCCGGCAGACTTTATAACAGAGCACGTCGTAAACAAGCGAAAGTTTATTGGAACGATGTCCGTGTGTCTGTCCGTCCGTCGGTTGTAATCACTCTACAGCCTTCAAAAATTAAGATATTGAAATGAAATTTGGTACAGATACATCTTTTTGATTCACGCTGGTTAAGCTCTTGAACGAGCCAAATCGGACCATATTTGGATACAGCTGCTATATAGACCGATCTGCCGATAAAGGGTCTAATGTCCATAAATGATTAATTTTTTATCCGATTTTGCTGAAATTTTAAACAGTGAGTAGTTTAAGGCTTTCCGACATAAATATGGTTCAGATCGGACTATATTTAGATATAGCTGCCATATATACCGATCTCCCGATAAAGGGTCTGAAGCCCATAAAAGCTTTATTTATTACCCGATTTCTCTGAAATTTGAAACAGTGGGTTATTTTAAGCCTCCGGACATCTGACCTAAACATGGTTCAGATCGGACTATATTTAGATATAGTTGCCATATATACCGATCTGCCAATAAAGGGTCTGAAGCCCATTAAAGCTTTAGTTTTTAATCGATTTCGCTGATATTTGAAACGGTGAGTAGTTTTATACCTCCCAACATAGGACCCAAATATGGTTCAGATCGCACTATATTAAGATATAGCTGTCATATAGACCGATATGCCGATTAAGGGTCTGAAGCTGATAAAAGCTTTATTTATTACCAGATTTTGTTGAATTTTGAAATACAAAATTCAACAGTGACTTATATTTAGTAGACCACTCAATGCACGTGCCGAATTTGGGTGCATAAGTTATTAATTAATTTGAGCCCCATATTTCCATAGCCGGCAAACATGACCGGTTTGGGGGGTGTTTTGGGGGATGGGCGGCCACTCCGTGAGTTGGCCTTGAAAATATATATCGGATTCGTATTCCACTTTACAAACCTTCATATTTGAGCCTCATATTGCAATAGTCAGGAAATACTTACTATTTGGGTGGTGTTGTGGGGGTGGCGTGGCCCCATAGACTCTTTTCCCGAATATTGATATCAAATTCGTGCTTTACTCCCACAGACCTTTCATTTGAGCCCCATATTGCTATGGTCGTAAATTTGTCCCCTTTGGGGATGTTTTTGAAGAGAGGCGGCCCCCCAGAAACGTGGTCCCATATTTGGATATTAGATTCGTTTTCTACATTCAAATCCATTTTATTTAAGCCTCATATTCCCATGGTCAGTAAATAAGTCCTGTTTGGGGGTTTTTTTTTTGGGAAAGGGGTGGACCCCCAGAAACGTGGTCCCACATTTGGATATCAGATTCGTATTCTACTCGCAAATACCTTTCATTTGAGTCCCATATTGCCATGGTCGGTAAATATGTCCGATTTAGGGGTGTTTTGGGGCTTGGGGTGGTCCCCCTAGCACTTGGCCCGACAATTGGATATCAGATACGTTTTCTTGTCCTAAATACCTTTCATTTGAGTCCCATATTGCCGTGATTGGTCTAAATATATGTGTGGTAGGTTTTAGGGTAGGGCAGCCCCCCTAGATAGCCCATCCGAAATTTGGATACCAAAATTTTATTTTTAGGGTACTATATGAGAGCACACAAAATTTCGGTTAAATCGCACTAACCAACTCCGAGATTTGGCGTTTCTGAAAATAAGGGTAAGGGGGAGGGCAGCCCCCCTTCAGATATCAAAAAATGTAGTACCCTATTTTTACCACGGGGTAATTATGCACCATTTGTGAAAATTTCAAGAAAATCGGTTTAGCGGTTTCTGAGTCTATAAGGATCACACAAACATACAAACAAACAAACAAGCAAACAAACACAAATTGATTTTTATATATAAGATGTGGTAGGTATTCAAAGTTCGGCCCGGCCGAACTTAATGCCTTTTTACTTGTTCTTTTTACATTCGTCTTCAAATCTGTTCTTATTCCCATCCCTAAGTTTGTATCACTAAATTTAACTCAAATATTCTGTATGGGGTTGCTGTTATTTTATCAATTTGTAGTACTATGGCCACATACCCCAAAAATAAGCGCCTTAGCAAAATGTTCCTTTTATATGGCAGTTGTGTTTTGGGAAGTTTGTTTTCTTACCATGCCTCAAACTTCTTTCCGAAATTAGGTTTTGAGGTTTTTTTGTTTAGGGGATTATTACAATAATTTGTGGTTGCATTACCTCTACAAACAGCAGTACATAATCAATTTAAGACATTTACTTTCAAACTATTGCCATGTAGGGTTTGCTCACACTCACTCACACGCTTACTTAAAGGATGATTGATGGTTTGTAATGGTGTGTGTATCCCTTATGTTGTTTGTATTGCTTAAATTCTTTACTTTCACTTTATCCATACTTTGTGTTTGATATTCATTTGTATGTTTCAATTAATTGCTTGCTACCAGTTTCGGGTTAAAAAAAAGGGAACAATTAATATCACATCGAAATTATGTCACAAAAATGTTGGTTAAAGTTAGGGCAAAGTCATTAAAGTAGTTATAACCACAAAAGTTTCGAATGTTTGTTGTTGGTGGAATTATGTGTACTTAAATTGATCCCGAAAACAAAGGAATGTTTTAGTCATTTTATTGAAGAGCCCTAGAGAAAAAACAAAAGAAATTACTTGACATACCGCAATTAGGATTTGAGGCAATTTGGGGAAATGCTGACTTAATAAATAAAAAGAACGCAAAGTGTGCAGGAAAACGTTTAACGAGAATAAGCCTTCTCTTGAAAACCCTGTAAAACGCCTTAAGAGATAACTTCAAGGAAATGTTGTCTTTTCCCTGGCTTTGTTAAATTTGCTTCAAAATGTGAAAGTTGGTCTTTATTCTTTAGTCCGTATTTACTTGATTTTTGTTATGCTCTTTATAAACACCCTTTGCTATATGCAGATCATTATCTGCTCCAAAGGTGATGCGCTAACACATGTCTATTGCGTAGATATTTGTTAGGGACCAAGAAAAGTGGAGCAAGTGATAAATTGCTTAATGGATATTAATTATGCTCACCAAGTTGCCAAGTTGGCCACCACATTTAAAAAGACAAGCCATACGTGGGCGGTTGTGAGACGACATCAAAAAAATTTCTACACCCAGAGAAATTTGTTGTTAAAATTAGCAAACATGTTTGCTGTAACAGCAGAAAATCTAATGAAAATAGAACAGCAGTAATTTTTTGCTAAAACAGCAAACATTTTCTGTTGTTTTTAAATGACAAAAGGTTGATTGTAGCCTGAAAATATCTTAAATGCCTCAGATAAGGTTAGGTTAGGTTGAAAAGCGGTTGCGGATAATAATCCGTCCTAATACACCATGGACGTATACCTAAGCCAGTTCATTGATGTCACGAGAATCTTAGCTGCGAGCTACCGTGCGCGTCCACAAGTTGCTGATAGTGGAATGTTCCATACGGAGTAGCCGCAACGGCAGTCGCGGACACTCAGCGGTATCGAGCGGAGAGTCTCAGTGGCAGCCCGGGCGGCATCGGCTCTTGCACAAATACTGAGTGTCTTTGATGCTGGATATAACAAGACGAGTTATTGTCGCCTTTAAATAACCAACGGCCACCTTATGTGTAGTAGTCCTATGTGTCCCGTTGTGACACCAAAAGCTATACTGACCTCCTTCTTATTTCCTTTCAATAATAGCCTCGTCCTCTCACGATCCGGATCATCGCATAGGATTTTCGCCGTCCTAGCGACTGTTTCGCCGTTCCACAGTGTTACAAGCGCGTTTGTCGCCCACGCCCTTAAATCGGACTGCGTCGACCCGAAAGGCTTCGGGTTATCCAAGTTTATCGACGACACTGCTAAATCGTCTGCCTTGACAGTGAAGGCCAGAGAACTGGCGTCGATTTTTTCCTAAAACAGCGAACATTTTCTGCTGTTTTGCAATGGCAAAAAGTTAACTATAGCCTAAAAATATCTTAAATCTTTAGGTTAGGTTGAAAAGAGGGAGAGGAGGCTATTAATCTGCCCCATAACTCATAGGACATACACCTATGGCTTTTGACAGTGCGGCAAATTGCTTTGTACGTGGTCAACATGGTTTCTTTGTCTGCACCCCAAGAGTTGCTGGCAAGTGACTTGAGGACCTTGTTTCTACTTTTGTCTTTATCGCAAATTGCTGTAGCATGTGGGGAGAATGTGTAAAAGGTGTCAAATGTGAGGCCAAGTATTTTGAGACACTTTATGGTCGTAATCATTTCTCCAACGACCATCACAGTCAGCTCTGCATTCACCTACCGCGTACTCTTAGTGAACAATGTGGCTGAAGATTTGGTGGCAGACATCTTCATATTTCTTGCAGCGAAATATGAGCAAGTTGGTTGCGATAGACGTTCAACCTATAGCAGATGTCAACAATGGGTGGGGGCCCTAATGATCGTAAAATCGTCCGCATATGATACGATCTCTATGCCGACTGGAGGGGGTGGAATTGAGGTAAGGTAGAGGTTAAACAGTGTCGAAGATATCGCCCGCCTTGGGGAACTCTCTGTTTCACTCTACGGTGCTTCGACTTCTTATCCCTAAATTCCACAAATGGCTGGCGACCACACAGATAATTCGCGATCCATCGTTTCAGTCATGGCTGGAGGGACATACTGGCGATGTCCTCAAAAAGTTTGGCATGGCTGACCATGTTGAATACCTTCGATAGGTCCAGTGCCACGAGGACCGTCCTATCACATGTCCTGGGCTAATTAAAGCCACGGCAAATGTGTGCAGTGATGGCATGCAAAGCAGTTGTTATGCTTGTAGTCTTCGGAATCCATGCTGATGTTCGGCAAATGGAAATTCTCTTGCGAGACTCGGGAGGAGTAATGCCTCAAGCGTCTTTGCTACTGGTGAGAGAAAGGAGATATGTCTGTACGACTCCCCCATTTTCAGTAGCGGGACCACTCTGCCTGTATTCCAGACATCGGGAAATATAAGAGTGTTCAAGAGTGAGGACAGTACTAAGGAACTCAACTTCAGGTAAATCCAAATTCTTCAGCATCTGTGCAGAGATTCCCTCAAGGCCCAACGCCTTGGATGAGTTGGCGCCACGGATGATATTCGTAACTTTGCCCACGGCAAATTGTGTGGCTGTCCATAGGCTTGGAGACCAAGGATACGGCGAATGGTTCTCCTTCTTGCCTTGTCACTCTCGGGATGCACAATAAATTGACGGTTGAGAACCTGGCGCATATCTTCGTATCATTCATGCAAATTGCAAATTTTGCCCATGAACATTCCACTAAGGAACAGGGGCAAACTTCTCACATATCAATGGGTGCAGTCCGATTCAAGTTTAAGCTCAATGATAAGGGGCCTCCTTTTTATAGCCGAGTCGGAACGGCGTGCCGCAGTGCGACACCTCTTTGGAGAGAAGTTTTATATGGCATAGTACCTCAAAAAAAAATTTGTTTCTGATGGTCTCGCCAGGATTCGAACCCAGGCGTTCAGCGTCATAGGCGGATATGCTAACCTATGCGCTACTGTGGCCTCCATTTATTCATGGTTACGTCGCCAAAAGTGGCTGAAATCCTGTTATCCGGCTGTGGTGATGCGTATAAAAAGGGTCATCGTTATTGTAAACAATACACAGCACACATGCGTCATTAGCTTTCTGTAGGTATGAAACGGCATTTCCTTGTTTAAAATACTTTTGCACTGTTGGTTGTTCTACTTTACTTCACACGAGAGATGAGTTGTTGTTGTTGTGTTAAAATGCAAAATAGGTTTGATTGCAGAAGCGGCGGCTAAGAAAAGATAATACATTGCTGGTATGCATTGTGCTCATGCATAGGTGGTCCGAAAAAAAAGAAAATGTTGGCACAGGCAGTTTGTAGGAAGTTTCTGGAGTGAGATAAGGAAGAGAGACTCTCATAGGTAGAAAAAACAAATGTTGGCTCAGCCAGATAAAAAGAAGTTCTTGAATTAGATATTGACCGGAAGAGAAATGGAAATTTGTGTCTCAGTGGCTGTTTACATTCCATATGACTTTTTTCATGTAATGGCTGGTACTACATTAGCTTTTCGAGATATTTTTCGCCGGTTAGGTTGAAAACAGTGTGCAGAAATTAATCCGCCCCATGCCACTATAGACATACACCTAAGCCAGTATAAGCAAAAAGCACATTTCTTTCATTCGTTAAGATAATCCTTCATTACTTATGGAACAATTTTAAAAAAGTTGTTATTTTGTCATTGATATTTGTGTAGTGCTTCAAAAGAGTATTCGTGAAAAACACGGATTTTCAATGAAAACATATATGAGCTACAAAGCCAGTAGCCACGACAACGTGGGCATTAACAGAGCAATAAATCTCCCGAAAGAGTATTCACCACTATTCGAAATGTATGCCAATGGCCGCAATGTTTATGTGTACAAGGATCTGTTGATCAGGTAATTTTCCTTTCAGTATTATTCCTCAAATTAAAATATTTGTCATGGTCATTAGCTCGACTCCTTTTGAAAATGGTGCCCATAGATCAGCAGACAGTGTTTGCTGATATCAGCCAACTTATTTTTCTAGGTGTACAAAAAACGATTAGAGATCAAATCGATATTTTTTCCAATGGTTTTAAACGTTTTATAGTTTCTATGCGAAAAAGTCTCAGTTTCGCAACAAGGCAAATACTCGTATATCATAATTCTAACTAACTGTTAAAGTATTGTGTGATTAATCCCTTGTGGTATGGCAAAATGCCGAATTGCCACCGAACATCATTGTCATGTGCAAATGTTTGGCGTTGATTGACAAAATGTCAAACAATTTTAGGTTTAGATTTTCCCAAACAAAAAAAAAAAAAAAGATAGGAAACATTGCCGCCGTTAAAGAAAAATGCAAAAGTTTAGCACTTAAAATGGGGACAGAACGCCTACAGGTTTTCCGCCTTAGTTACCCTTCTAAACATAGTGACGGCATTTTCCGAAATTTTCGCATACAATGTATGCTTATTTTTTTTTTTTTTTGATTCACAAAGATTTAAACATATTTAAATAGTCATAAATTTGCAAACATGACCTCGATTGTCTCAGTTTGTGTGCGGCAATATTTTCGAAATGATCTTTGGCCCGTGTTAAAGAACTTGGCAAACCTTGGGACTAAAAGAAGGCAATAAAAATAATTCGCCAAAAGACATTATTATTGAAATACAGGCTCATGTTTAGGTGATTTATATTTTTATGCAGATCACTAGTTAGGATTTTAAATTAGCAAAAAAAAAAAAATAGCCTTCAACATTTCGACTAGACATGAGTGGAATTTTTCGAGCCTACGTAAGGTGGCGTTGCGTGAAATGCGCAAAAAAATTATAAATATTTGCATATATTCTAGGGAAGTGATATAAAAAGTACTGAGCCAAAAACTGGCTGAGATTTTTACTACCCACCAGCGAAGGACGAGTGTATATACATTTTGTCATCCCGTTTGAAACACATCGCAATATATGTACATTTGCGACCGCATAAAGTTTGCATATACAGTGGCAGAGAAAAGTCTACATACCCCACTCAAAAAAAAAAAAAAATTTTTTTTTTGGGGAAAAATGGTTTTCTGCACATGTCTGTTGCTCCCAAAATTGTTTATCATGGTTCCCAGTATTTTAATTAGTTAACATTTTAAGGATAAAGTCTTACCCCAGCAATGTTACTGTCAGCTTACGTTACAGCTATTTATGAAAAGGTATGTTGACATATATGTGCTACTGTATATTCTTGGTCGTCGTTAAAATTTAAGACAATATAGCCATGTCTGTCCGTCTGACAGTTATATTCACGCTACAGTCCTGAAAATTTGAGATATTGAGCAAGAACTTTGCAAAAATTCTGTTTTTGACCCTGGACGGATTAAATTCCATATAGATCAAACTCCCGATTTAAAGCCTTGAGACCATTATAACCCGATTTCACTGAAATGTTATACGTGCCGAATAAAGTTGAGATCGCACCATATTTGAATATAGCTGCCTTATATAGATTAGGTCCAAAGATACGCGCCTGGAAACCGTAGCTGTCAGCCACCTATTCCGCACAAAGAAAAGGAAATTGAGTATGGGCGCCGTGCCAACCGAGTTGGTAGCGTGCTTAGATTACCAGTACAGTGAACTGCCACCCCCCTCTGATGTTCTAGTTGCCGTGAGGAAATTCCGAGACATCATTGAAGCAGCAGCCGCTCGCTTTATTCCAGCCAGTCGAATAGCCCAAGTGCGGCCCGATTTCCCGGCGCAGGCAGTGGTACTCGTAGACGAGTGTGATGGGATTCGTTGTATGGTCCCCACTAACCTCAGAATCAGTGAGGTGAATCTGGACATAAACAGGGTAGTCAATGAACATGGGCGGAATTTGTGGCTGGAACACTTGGAGCAATATATCATTGGCACCGGTTTAGGCAAGCTGTGGTCAACTGTTAAGTCACTCTTGCACCCCGGTAGATGGAATGACATGACCTTAGTCACGGTTACTTCGCCAAAAGTGACTGAGGTCCGGCGGTCCTGAGGTCCTACGTGATCTAGAGCGTGAGGTTTAGCGCTACAAGAGAGAACCTCTGGATCAAGCGGCATATCAAGCAGGTCTAGACAACATTTATGCAGATACATTGGCTGATGCAGTTTATAGCTACCGTATGAATGTAGTCCTTGAAGAACGACCGCCTCCCATTGCACCTGAAGAAATTGACCTCTCCGGGCAAACCAGAGTAGTTCCTACAGAGCAAGGATTGATGCAGAGATGTATGTCCCGATTGTAACCAGGGACCACATGATACACGTCACCTGTTTAACCCACTCGACTCAGATCCAGATCCCTGTAGATGCACCCCATCTTAATCGCAGAGTTCCTGGGTCTTGACACTCTACAGAATCAAGCAGACGAAAGATAGAACACAACAAACAACGAGTGCAGGGGTCGTGGGTTCGATTCCCACCAGAAGCTTTGGTCTGTCGGACCTATAATTATCTAAGTGAGTCTGTAAAGGACTGCCACTCTTACCTAACCTTACCTAAGACATGGGTGTGAGTGAATTATATACAGGAGTCAGAATGAAGTCCAGATACTCTAACAAAGAATCAAACATCAAACCGATGGCTTTGGTGCAGGCACATCCTCCTTCAGATACAATGAAGGAAATCTGGTAGCTGATACAGATAGTGTGCTGAGGATTTGGATAGAACATTTTACCCAACTGTCCGACGTTGTGCGGCGAAGAGGAAACCGGAAAACCAATCCTTGATGATGGTATAGAATGTTCACCTCCTGAGAATGAGGTTCAAGCAGCAGTGACCCATCAGAAGAACAACAAGGCAGCAGGAGCCGATGGGTTGCCACTGAACTATTTAAGACCGTTGGCGACACGCTGATAAGGCAAATGCGTCAGATTGTCAGCGCGATCTGGCTAGAAGAACGCATACCATCGCACCAGTGACCCGACAGAAGAATAATAAGGCTGCACGAGCCGATGGGTTGCCCAGTGAACTATTTAAGACCGGAGACGACACGCTGATAAAGCGTATGCATCAGCTTGTCTGCGCGATCCGGCATACCCGATGATACGAACCTTAGCATACTATATACAACAAAGTAGACAAAACGGAATGAGCTAAATACAGGGGATTAAGTATTCTCCCCAACGCATACAATATACTTTAGAGCGCACTGTGTGAAAGATTAAAACCTAAAAAACAAATGAAAGCCTGCTAAGTTCGGCCGGTACGAATCTTATATACCCTCCACCATGGATCGCATTTGTCAAGTTCTTTGCTCAGTATCTCATATAGGAAAACAAAAGATGGAATGGGCGGGCTAAAGTCGGGCGAAACCGACCTTTTGATACCCTACACCACATTGGATGTGTAGGCTAAGTCGTCGAATTGAAAATTTGCTTATCTTTTATACGTAGAATTTCGTTCAAAGTCCGTACATATTGTAGGAGCCGTAGAGTAAAGCGTTGTACAAATTTTTGAAAAAATCAATAAATGGTTTAGCAAAGGCCTTTTAAGTGAAAATCGGTTGATGCATATATATGGGAGGTATATCTAAAACTGAACAAATTTCTGTGAAATTCATCAGTCATCAGAAGAGTTGTAAGAGGAACCTATATCTAAATCTGAACCGACTTCTATTAAATTCAATAGCAATACCGGGAGTCATAAGGGAATCCTTTGTGCCAAATTTGGTGTGAATTGGTTAACAAATTACCAATTATTGCAATAGCTATATCTAAATCTAAGCCGATTTCTCTGAAATTCCCCAATGTTGGGACATAAGAGAATACCTCGTACAAAATTTCGTGGGAATTGGTTTACAAATGACAATATAATTGCAATACTAGTCCAAATCGGACGAACATACATATGGGAGCTATATCTAAATCTGAACCGATTTCTCTGAAATTCACCCATTATGTTGAGACTTACAAAAGAATCCCTCGTGCAAAATTTAGTGAGAATCGGATTACAAATGACGATATAATTACAATTTTAGTCCAAATCGGACGAACATATATATGAAAGCTATATCCAAATCTGAACAGATTTTTTCCAATTTTAATAGGCTTCGTCTCTAGGCCCAAGAAAAGGCCTGTGCCAAATCTCACAACGATCGAATGAAAATTGCGTGCTGTACTTTGTACACAAATTAACATGGAACGACGGACAGACAGACAGACATAACTAATCGAATCAGGAAGTGATTCTGAGTCGATCGGTACACTTTTCAATGGATCTATCTCTCTTCCTTCTGGGTGTAACAAACTAATTCACGTAGTTATAATACCGTGTACCACAGTAGTGGTGTAGGGTATAAAAATTGCCATGCTATTGGATAACATGGCAGGATACCTCACAGGCCAGCTCCCAAATGCAGCCAGCATTTGTAAGAGGATAACCACTGCTGAAAATGTTTTCTGATGTTCACGCGCCGTCATAGGCGGATATGCTTTTCTCTGCGCCACGGTGGCCTTTCATGTTAGCACCCATTTTACATTTCTACATGTGGATCAAGAGAAGTGGTTAGGTATCAGGGTATCAGTTAGTTGGAAGACGACAGCTCGAGGGATCATAAAACCCAAATCCTTAAAAATATTTAACATTCCTTAAAAAAAAGTTCAATGGCTATCACATTATATGAATGTCTTTGTCCAAGAAAACATGTACAATCATTATTTGCTCTACTTTTCTATTTTTGGTATGTCTCAAAATGAAGGAAATTCTACCCACCCCTCATATGCAAAAAAGAAAATCAATCTTAATTGTTCGCAGACTAACATGACCAAAACTTTCAGATGCTGTAATTTGTCTTTGGCGACCCATTTCCCTCGCAACAAATAATCATTGAAATTATTTACTTTGGTTTTTAGCCAAGTTAGAACTATGCCAGCGAGTTCTTTCCTTTTGCTAAATGTACACCTCATTTGTCTTGCTGTTACTTGGTTGTGTCTATAGGCCAAATAACAATATTGACATACAACCATTCTTGGAAGTAGTGGAACACCTTACGATTACCTACCCGGATGTCATTATTGCAGGGGATCTAAATTCCAACATTCTTTTGGACTCAAGTCTCACAGCCCAGATGTCTTCATTGGGCTTATTACCTTTCAACACATCCATGCCGACTCATTTTTCGTCCAGTTCCAGTACCCTCCTTGATTTGTTTTTTGTCAGTGAGATTTCTAAAGTTTCATTGTATGACCAACTGTCCGCATCGTGCTTCTCCAACCATGACTTGATTTTTCTGTCTTACAACTTTGAGATCCTTGGAAGGGAGGAGTCTTACTCATATAGAGATTTCAATTGTCTGGACCACGAAGCCTTACCTTCTTTGATTTCTGATATCGATTGGAGTCTGCTATACCGCATGGAATCGATAGACGATCAGGTGAACTTTTTATCTAGAAATGCGTGCGCTGTCCAAGATTTTGTGCTCCCGATCAAAATGAGACAAATTTGTTCGAAGACTAAACCTTGGTTTTCGGCAGATATTCGTGTTGCAATTGAGTCCCGAAACACTGCATACCGTAGATGGAAACGTTTTAGGACGTCGCACCTACGAGAGGAATATCGCTCCAACAGATCCCGTGTCAATAAGTTGATAAGAGCTGCCAAGATCAATTACTACCTCAGACGTTTTACCTCTGCGATCGGTTCGAGGAAGACTTGGAAGACCATTCACGACATTGGTATCGGTCGCAGATCCCCCGATAACATCACTGATGTGGATGTGGACCAGCTTAATGCTACTTTCACCAATATTCCAACAAACCCCATAGATCCTAGTTTCTATGACTTTGAGTTGACTCTTGGGGATCGTCACAGTGAAGGTTTTGAATTTTCGGGTATAGAACAGAACGATGTGGTACTTGGTTTCTCCATGGTGAAGTCAAATGCAGTTGGATTCGACGGCATTGAACCAAGATTTCTCAAGGTACTATTACCATTTATTTTGCCATACATTACCCACATTTTTAACAGCATTTTGACCAGAAGTTCATTTCCGGTGGCATGGAAGTACGCTAAAGTTATACCCTTACCCAAGAATTGTAGGGAGTTTCGGCCCATCTCCATTTTGTGTTTTCTGTCCAAAGTCTTTGAGAAGATAATGTATAGACAGATATTTTCGTATATAAATGAGAACTCTCTTTTATATGAGAAGCAGTCAGGTTTCCGTCCCGGACGTAGTTGTATAAGTGCTCTAGCAGATGTGGTGGAGGATATCAGGAGTAACTTGGAGAATGACGAATTGAATTTGCTTGTTCTCCTCGACCATTCAAAGGCATTCGATACGGTCGATCACACTATGTTGGCAGCAAAATTAAAAAACCTGTTTCATTTCTCGTCTTCGTCTGTTCGTTTAATCATGTCATATCTCTCCAATCGTACCCAATCCGTGGTTTCGAAGTCATCAGTTTCTAGTCCCTTGCCTGTTATTCGAGGAGTGCCCCAGGGTTCAATCTTGGGTCCTATTCTATTTTCTTTATATAGCAACGACCTGCCAGACCAGCTCTCATTTTGTAAGACCCACATGTATGCTGATGATGTGCAGGTCTATATAAGTAGCACGAAGGAATGCTTAGACGACCATGTCAGGATGCTGAACCATGACCTTTCCAGAATTTATGAATGGGCAAATGCTAATGGCTTGTGCCTTAATCCTCTCAAGTCGAAGTGCATGGTTATTAAGAAAAGGGTTTCACGTTTCACTTGCGATCCTGTTGTTGTTGTTGCTAATGAGAGGTTAGAGATCGTGGCTCGTGCAAAGAACCTGGGGGTGACTTTCAACAGTACCTTGTCGTGGACAGACCATATTAATGCTGCTGTTGGTCAAGGGTATTCAAAGCTTCGCTCGCTTTGGTCCACTCAACAACTTACTCCTCTTTGGGTAAGAATACTTTTGGCAAAGTCATATATTATACCTAGCCTACTCTACGGTTGTGAGCTATTTGCAAACTGTGATTCTCGAAGCAGTCGTAAGATCGATACTTTCTTCAACAGTGTGGTACGCTATGTATATGGTCTTCGTCGACGAGACTCCACTTTCCGTTTCTCCAGATCCTTATATGGTGTATCATTTCGTGATGTTTTGCTCATGAGGTCATTGACCTTTTTACATAGGATAATATATACACAGGCACCATCTCATTTATTTGAGAGAATCAGATTTGCAAGGTCGAACCGAGGAAACAAATTGATTCCAATGATACACCGTAGCTTAGTCTCTCAATGGCATCTATTTATATTCGCCGTTCAGCTCTGGAACTCTCTCCCGCACGACCTTCAAACCATCAGTAACGTTGTAACATTTAAAGGTAAATTACTAGATCACTTTAGGGATTCTAGATAAGTCTTGTTAAAAATAAATATGTCAAGTGTTAATTTTGATTTGTGAGCGGTAAATAATTGCATACCAATATTTTTCTTATTTTTGATTTATTACTCAAATTAACATCCTATTTATATTTTGTTAGTTTCAAGCTTATTATATTTGGTTTTTTTTTTTTTCTTTTCTTTTTTTTTACATTTATTTATTTATACTTTGTCTAACATTGTAACTTTAAAAGGATTAATTTCCCGTACTACAATCATAAGAACATGCGTTCTTGTTGTGCGGGTGTCAATAAATTACAAATTACAAATTACAAATTACTAACGGAAAGCGATAATATTTGCTTCTATGACAGATAGTTCATTGAACCCTTGAGCGAAAGTGACAAATACAAATGTTTGAAATGTTGCCATCACTGGAGAGCGTTTATAGCCAGCCCTTCGCGCAATTAAGGCGACTGACTACATACGCACCGAACGACGTAAAACATCATTTATATTGACAGTAACAGCGAGTATAACACATTTTAGCCAACTCAGCAATTTTCCCAATTGACATCAGGCAAAGGGTGAAAAGACCATCTTCAAAAATACCAGACAACATAGAGGCAGGCGTGTCGAAATAGTCTTTGATATGTAATTGCAGACTTCGACACCCTTCTGTCCATCATCAATCCATATAAGAAAAGCATGCACGACTAATGGTCTCTGCTGACATTTCATTTGACATCTATGACGTCATTGCGATGATAGAAAAATAAGATCCAATTTCAATCTGACCCATAAAGGGTTGAGCATAGAAAGTTGAAAATGCTATTAGTAATGCTTTTCTTCATTCGATAATATTGAAAATTAAGGATACATTTGCTGATATGTGTATGTATTTTGACGGTGGGGTGATTTCCAGGGGGCATCTAACACCTGCAACTTATGGTAAAAAACAAAAAAATAATTGTTGTTTGTTTTTCTTTCGAGACGAGTTCAATGATCGGAGATTTTCTTTGCAAATGGAAAAGCCGAAAGCCAGAGATCGTAACACACACCAACAACTATGGGACGCGTTTCATCTTTGGTTGGAAGATTTTTCAACCATATTAGGTGTAATGGCTTCAAGGTCCGTGTGTTGATATGTTGCATTTGAATCGTATTTATTGTGAAAATGTCTCTATGATACAAATACCACATTAATCACGCTCGACAACGCTGTCTATTAGCTGTACTTTTCCCAATGCATGTGTTTTCGTGAAATGACAGATTTTTTTGTTTGCGACAATTAAACCACTTTCAAGGTGCACCGATAGCCGAGTTGGTTGCGTGCTTGGATTACCAGTACAGGGGTCGTGGGTTGCATTCCCGTCAGAAGCCTTGGTCTGTCGCTACTGTGGTATCACAATAGACTGAAAATTGTCTAAGTGAAATCTGAAATGATGAGTCAGCAAAGGAACACGTTAAGGAGGTGTACTGTCTCCTCTACTGCGGAATATAGCCATTAGCAATATATTATTGTCTCTGAAAGAAAAAAGTGTAAAATTGGTCGCTTATGCTGATGACGTGACAATTGCGGTTAGAGAAAAGTTTTCTAGCAATCTAAGAGATATACTTCAGGAAGCTCCACGTGCAACAGCGAAGTGGGCTACCTAATGTGCTCTAGGCTTAAATCCGTGCAGAAGACAAAAGTAGTTTTTTCAGCTGGCGAGACAAGTTTCCTCTCTCCTTGGGAGGAGAGAATATTTCATTTACAGAAAGCGCAAAAAACCTGGATGTTCTGCTGGAAAGGAAATTGAACTTTAAATCCAACATTTTAGAAAGGCCATGAATGGCAATTGCAAGAGAGCCATTGGCAAAAGTTGGGGATTAAGACCGCGTGTCATGCACTAGATATATACCGTAGTTGTCAGACATATAAAGCTATATGGTGTTGTGGTCTGGTGGACGGCGCTCCAAAAGTCCACCTAATGTTCAATAGTCAACTGGATCCAAAGGATGGCTTGTTTGTGCATTACAGCCGCACTGAGGACGACACCATCTGATGCACTGCATATAATGCTATTGGGTTGCCCAAAAAGTAGTTGCGGATTCGGCGATGACAAATTTTTTTACAGCTTGTGACTCTGTAATTGCATTCTTTCTTCTGTCAGTTATCAGCTGTTACTTTTAGCTTGTTTTAGAAAAAAAGTATATTTGATTGAAGTTCATTCTAAGTTTTATTAAAAATGCATTTACTTTCTTTTAAAAAATCCGCAATTACTTTTTGGGCAACCCAATACATCTAATGACTCTGGGCATTGTGGCTAGACAAATTGCTGCAATCACTGCCATGAGGTTAAGGGAGCTTTCTCTTTGATCATGTGGCGGCTACGAACACTGTGTTATCCTTAATACAATGTCCGATATTCCAGGCGGTGTGGATTACACCCTGCCGGAGCCGCTTTTGACAAATAGTACTGTACCACTATTCTTGATAGAACTGATTGGAACTACGATATCCCTGGTAACAGAAGTTACATAGACTTCTATACGGATGGTTCCAAACTAAACGGCCAGGTGGGCTTTGGGGGTGCACTTCAAAGATCTAGAGCTGGTCATATCGAAAAGATTACCCGACTACTGCAGTGCGTATCAAGCGGAGATCCTTGCAATTAAGGAAGTGGTGGGATGGCTATGATATAATGTCATTACGACGATTGGCATAAATATCTTCTCAGACAGCCATTAAACCCCTGGAGAACGTATTTCTGAACACAAAAACCGCCCTCGACTGTCGCAGATCCCTCAACGAGATGGGTGAACAGCTCAAAGTTCACCTGTTCTGGATGCCGGGCCACAGAGATATCCCAGGAATTTGTAAAGCGGGCGAGCTTGCGAGGCTCGGAACTACCTTATTCATACCTGGGAAACTGGAATCTGTGGGTATGCCTATAGCGACATGTAAGCTAAGTTTTCAGGACCAGGCCCGAAGGACAACAAATGATAGATGGTCACCAAGAGGTGGTTGTGAGCAATCCAAAACTATGTGGCCTAATCTAGACTTGAAAAGGTCTACCGCCTTGCTATCACTGGCTAGAAAAGACGTCTCAGTCATTGTGTCCGTCATGACAGGTCAATGTCTAATCGAAAACCTTCTGATAGGCTAAAGGTTGCCAGCAACGACTTTTGCAGAAGCTGTAAGGACGAGGAGAAGAAGAGACTATAGAACACATTCTGTGTCTGTGTCCCACATTGGCAGTCAGAAGGTGTTCCGCTTTAGGTTCTCATTTTTTTTTTTTGAGAACCTTTCTGATTTAGCGGATGTGAACTTTCGCAAATTGTTGGGTTTTTTAAAGCGATCTGGATAGTTCAACGGAAAGAACTAGAAGGCATCTTCCTTCTTCTGTTCCTGTGGCATCACAATAAATGAAGACGTCTAAGTGAGTCTGATGGCAGACTGCCACTTAAATTAATTGTGTCCCGCACTGGCAGTCAGAAGAAGTACCACTTTGGGTTCTCATTTCTTTGAGAGCCTGTCTGATTTAGCGGATGTGAACATTCGCATTTTGTTGGGGTTTTTAAAGCAATCTGGATGGTTGTCATTTCTTTGAGAACCTGTCTGATTTATCGGAACCATCCAGATCGCTTTTTAATCCGATCTGGATGGTTCAATGGAAGGAACTAGAAGGCATCTTCCTTCTTCTGTTCCTGTGGCATCACAATGGACGAAAACGTCTAAGTGAGTCTGATGGCAGACTGCCACTTAAACCTAATCTAACCTACTCGGTGATACATCAACAGCCTCCATATGGCACAAGTCTTATCTAATTTGGCTGAAATTTTGCACCGTGGCTTCTCCTACAAACTCCAACAACAATGTGTCAAGTCTGATCTGAATCGATCCAAAACCTCATATTGCTCCCTTATAAACCGATCTCCCGATTTCAATTTCTGAACACCTAGAGGTTGCAATTCTTGTCTAATTTTTCTAAAATTTTGCACAACGACTTCTCCTTGGACCTCCAACGGACGTGCCTAAATCTGTCCATAACCTGATTTAGCTCCCATATAAACCGATCTCCCGATTTTACTTCATAGAGGGTGCATTTCTTATCCGATTTGGCTGAAGTATGATCAGTATGATCTGACCCATCCAAACTAAGTATGCCCCGAATTGGTCCATTACCAGATATAACTCCAATAGCTCCAATAGCATAGCAATTCTTATTCATTATCCTTTGTCTGCTTGTAAAGAGTTACCCGGCAAAGAACATGACAAATGTGATCCATGGTGGAGGGTATATAGGATTTGGCCAGGCCGAACTTAGCTTGTGTTATGTGAGTGAAGATAAATTCCGAATTTAACTAGTGGAGACACAAACCACTGACTTAACAGTCCTCTGTTACTGCCATTAGCAGAGCACTGTTAAGGAACTTTGTAGGCAATTAATTAATAAAAAAAAGGATTTGTTCATAAAAAGGAAATTTCAAAACACAAAAAAACCAAAAAAAGATCTAGAAAATAATAAGGTGATCGAACATTAAAATTTAGTTCCCTCAATAACCGCAAGACGTACTAACAAGATAAAGAAGATTGTAAAATTGATTGATCCACTGTGCACAAATGGAAAATAGTAAGGCGATGAGACCGGTCTCAAATGAGAGCTAGGGAAGCCTAGTTTCTTATACATATGCACATATTTTCCAAATAATCGTCTAACTATCGAATTTTTCAAAAAAACTTGAAAAAATCGCTACAAGACCTCAAAAATCTATTTTGCGTGAACCACTGTGCAAAAATGGAAAAAGTTGATACTTTGAAACCGATGTCAAATGACAGCTTATGAAGTCTAGTTTCTAATCCAAAAGGGCCTATATTCCAAATAATCGTCTAACTATCGAATTTTTCAAAAAAACTTGAAAAAATTCGCTACAAGACTTGAAAAATCTATTTTGCGTCAACCACTGTGCAAAAATGGAAAAAGTTGATACTTTGAAACCGGTGTCAAACGACAGCTTATGAAGTCTAGTTTCTAATCCAAAAGGGCCTATATTCCAAATAATCGTCTAACTATCGAATTTTTCAAAAAAAAACTTGAAAAAAATCGCTACAAGACCTCAAAAATCTATTTTGCGTCAACCACTGTGCAAAAATGGAAAAAGTTGATACTTTGAAACCGGTGTCAAACGACAGCTTATGAAGTCTAGTTTCTAATCCAAAAGGGCCTATATTCCAAATAATCGTCTAACTATAGAATTTTTCAAAAAAACTTGAAAAAAATCGCTACAAGACCTCAAAAATCTATTTTGCGTCAACCACTGTGCAAAAATGGAAAAAGTTGATACTTTGAAACCGGTGTCAAACGACAGCTTATGAAGTCGAGTTTCTAATCCAAAAGGGCCTATATTCCAAATAATCGTCTAACTATCGAATTTTTCAAAAAAAAACTTGAAAAAAATCGCTACAAGACCTCAAAAATCTATTTTGTGTGAACCACTGTGCAAAAATGGAAAAAGTTGATACTTTGAAACCGGTGTCAAACGACAGCTTATGAAGTCTAGTTTCTAATCCAAAAGGGCCTATATTCCAAATAATCGTCTAACTATAGAATTTTTCAAAAAAACTTGAAAAAAATCGCTACAAGACCTCAAAAATCTATTTTGCGTCAACCACTGTGCAAAAATGGAAAAAGTTGATACTTTGAAACCTGTGTCAAACGACAGCTTATGAAGTCTAGTTTCTAATCCAAAAGGGCCTATATTCCAAATAATCGTCTAACTATAGAATTTTTCAAAAAAACTTGAAAAAAATCGCTACAAGACCTCAAAAATCTATTTTGCGTCAACCACTGTGCAAAAATGGAAAAAGTTGATACTTTGAAACCGTTCTCAAACGACAGCTTATGAAGTCTAGTTTATAATCCAAAAGGGCCTATATTCCAAATAATCGTCTAACTATCGAATTTTTCAAAAAAAAACTTGAAAAAATTCGCTACAAGACTTGAAAAATCTATTTTGCGTGAACCACTGTGCAAAAATGGAAAAAGTTGATACTTTGAAACCGGTGTCAAACGACAGCTTATGAAGTCTAGTTTCTAATCCAAAAGGGCTTATATTCCAAATCATCGTCTAACTATCGAATTTTTGAGAAAAACTTGAAAAAATTCGCTACAAGACTTGAAAAATCTATTTTGCGTCAACCACTGTGCAAAAATGGAAAAAGTTGATACTTTGAAACCGGTGTCAAACGACAGCTTATGAAGTCTAGTTTCTAATCCAAAAGGGCCTATATTCCAAATAATCGTCTAACTATCGAACTTTTCAAAAAAAAAGTTGAAAAAATTCGCCACAAGACTTTTCACAAGAAGATTTTTAATTTTTTTGCAAATTACAACTGTAAAGTTTTTACCTGTGTACGCGACTTGACTCAAATTTTGCAAATATTTTGATCTTATTGGATTCTACCTGGCATTGAATGGTATTTTTCCTATCTTTAAAATTACATTTTGGTTTCGATACCCTTTTCAATTTCTAATCTGTGTTCGATCAACAAAGCGAACAGTTGTAATTTGCAAAAAAATTAAAAATCTTCTTGTGAAAAGTCTTGTGGCGAATTTTTTCAACTTTTTTTTTGAAAAGTTCGATAGTTAGACGATTATTTGGAATATAGGCCCTTTTGGATTAGAAACTAGACTTCATAAGCTGTCGTTTGACACCGGTTTCAAAGTATCAACTTTTTCCATTTTTGCACAGTGGTTGACGCAAAATAGATTTTTCAAGTCTTGTAGCGAATTTTTTCAAGTTTTTCTCAAAAATTCGATAGTTAGACGATGATTTGGAATATAGGCCCTTTTGGATTAGAAACTAGACTTCATAAGCTGTCGTTTGACACCGGTTTCAAAGTATCAACTTTTTCCATTTTTGCACAGTGGTTCACACAAAATAGATTTTTGAGGTCTTGTAGCGATTTTTTTCAAGTTTTTTTGAAAAATTCGATAGTTAGACGATGATTTGGAATATAGGCCCTTTTGGATTAGAAACTAGACTTCATAAGCTGTCGTTTGACACCGGTTTCAAAGTATCAACTTTTTCCATTTTTGCACAGTGGTTGACGCAAAATAGATTTTTCAAGTCTTGTAGCGAATTTTTTCAAGTTTTTTTTGAAAAATTCTATAGTTAGACGATTATTTGGAATATAGGCCCTTTTGGATTAGAAACTAGACTTCATAAGCTGTCGTTTGACACCGGTTTCAAAGTATGAACTTTTTCCATTTTTGCACAGTGGTTGACGCAAAATAGATTTTTGAGGTCTTGTAGCGATTTTTTTCAAGTTTTTTTGAAAAATTCTATAGTTAGACGATTATTTGGAATATAGGCCCTTTTGGATTAGAAACTCGACTTCATAAGCTGTCGTTTGACACCGGTTTCAAAGTATCAACTTTTTCCATTTTTGCACAGTGGTTGACGCAAAATAGATTTTTGAGGTCTTGTAGCGATTTTTTTCAAGTTTTTTTGAAAAATTCTATAGTTAGACGATTATTTGGAATATAGGCCCTTTTGGATTAGAAACTAGACTTCATAAGCTGTCGTTTGAGACCGGTTTCAAAGTATCAACTTTTTCCATTTTTGCACAGTGGTTCACACAAAATAGATTTTTGAGGTCTTGTAGCGATTTTTTTCTAGTTTTTTTGAAAAATTCGATAGTTAGACGATTATTTGGAATATAGGCCCTTTTGGATTAGAAACTAGACTTCATAAGCTGTCGTTTGACACAGGTTTCAAAGTATCAACTTTTTCCATTTTTGCACAGTGGTTCACACAAAATAGATTTTTGAGGTCTTGTAGCGATTTTTTTCTAGTTTTTTTGAGAAATTCTATAGTTAGACGATTATTTGGAATATAGGCCCTTTTGGATTAGAAACTAGACTTCATAAGCTGTCGTTTGACACCGGTTTCAAAGTATCAACTTTTTCCATTTTTGCACAGTGGTTGACGCAAAATAGATTTTTGAGGTCTTGTAGCGATTTTTTTCAAGTTTTTTTGAAAAATTCTATAGTTAGACGATTATTTGGAATATAGGCCCTTTTGGATTAGAAACTAGACTTCATAAGCTGTCGTTTGAGACCGGTTTCAAAGTATCAACTTTTTCCATTTTTGCACAGTGGTTGACGCAAAATAGATTTTTCAAGTCTTGTAGCGAATTTTTTCAAGTTTTTTTGAAAAATTCGATAGTTAGACGATTATTTGGAATATAGGCCCTTTTGGATTAGAAACTAGACTTCATAAGCTGTCGTTTGACACCGGTTTCAAAGTATCAACTTTTTCCATTTTTGCACAGTGGTTGACGCAAAATAGATTTTTGAGGTCTTGTAGCGATTTTTTTCTAGTTTTTTTGAAAAATTCGATAGTTAGACGATTATTTGGAATATAGGCCCTTTTGGATTAGAAACTAGACTTCATAAGCTGTCGTTTGACACCGGTTTCAAAGTATCAACTTTTTCCATTTTTGCACAGTGGTTGACGCAAAATAGATTTTTGAGGTCTTGTAGCGATTTTTTTCTAGTTTTTTTGAAAAATTCGATAGTTAGACGATTATTTGGAATATAGGCCCTTTTGGATTATAAACTAGACTTCATAAGCTGTCGTTTGACACCGGTTTCAAAGTATCAACTTTTTCCATTTTTGCACAGTGGTTGACGCAAAATAGATTTTTCAAGTCTTGTAGCGAATTTTTTCAAGTTTTTTTGAAAAATTCGATAGTTAGACGATTATTTGGAATATAGGCCCTTTTGGATTATAAACTAGACTTCATAAGCTGTCATTTGATACCGGTTTCAAAGTATCAACTTTTTCCATTTTTGCACAGTGGTTGACGCAAAATAGATTTTTCAAGTCTTGTAGCGAATTTTTTCAAGTTTTTTTGAAAAATTCGATAATTAGACGATTATTTGGAAAATGTGTGCATATGTATAAGAAACTAGGCTTCCCTAGCTCTCATTTGAGACCGGTCTCATCTTCTTATTATTTTCCATTTGTGCACAGTGGATCAATCAATTTTACAATCTTCTTTATCTTGTTAGTACGCCTTGCGGTTATTGAGGGAACTAAATTTTAATGTTCGATCACCTTATTATTTTCTAGATCTTTTTTTGGTTTTTTTGTGTTTTGAAATTTCCTTTTTATGAACAAATCCTTTTTTTTATTAATTAATTGCCTACAAAGTTCCTTAACAGTGCTCTGCTAATGGCAGTAACAGAGGACTGTTAAGTCAGTGGTTTGTGTCTCCACTAGTTAAATTCGGAATTTATCTTCACTCACATGCTTGTGTTTACTTGTTAAAAATGGCATCGTTGCTACTTGTCAAATTAGCTTCCATACAAACCGATCTCCCGATTTACGCTCTTGCCATTTTATAAGGTTCATTATACCCTCCACCATTGGTTGGGGGTATACTTATTCCGTCATTCCCTTTGCAACACCTCGAAATATGCGTCTAAGACCCCATAAGGTAATATATTCTTGAACACCATGACATTTTAAGTCGATCTGGCCATGTCCATCCGATTGTCGTCGAAAGCAAGCTAACTTTCGAAGGAGTAAAACCAGGCACTTGAAAATTTGCACAAAAACTTTTAATTGGTGTAGGTCAGTTGGAATTGTAAATGGGCCAAATCGGACTGTGTTTTGATATAGCTGCCATATAAATCGATCATTGGTCTTGACCTCTTCAGCTTTTAATGGGTGCAATTCTTATCCGATTATATCCATGGTGGAGGGTATATAAGATTCGGCCCTGCCAAACTTAGCATAATTTTATTAGTTTTATGTCTAATTTCGCTAAAATTTCGAACATTGAGTTATGTTGTACTTGGTTTGGTTCAAATCGGACCGTATTTGATATACCTTCCATGGATATTATATTGGTGCATTTTTTACTGGATTTTACCGAAATATGATTAATATGTATAAACATATTCGAGATGGTGGTTGTCCAAAATTCGGCCTGGCAGAACTTAATGCGTTTTTACTTGTTAACTCTTTGAATAATACATCTACCGAGATGCTTATTATTCAAAATTTTCTGTCCCTATCCCTAAGCTAATAAGTTGAAATATTATGATATTTCACTTTCACTTAGTGTATGTTGTTGTTATTTTTTTTTCCTTATAATGACTACTTAACCAATTTATAAGCCAAACAACTATAAGCAACTTGTAGCAACAACAACAACAACTTTAAATAATATGCATGTCATAGTCAGAAGCTAAGCTCAAAGATTTATGTAATATAAGCTGCATTCAGGTGACATGGCACTTACAACACCCAAAAGACACCCAAGTTCAACAGTTATGACTTTGCATACAACATCAACGAGCATCACTTCAAGTTGACACCGTTGACTACTACCTTAATAGGGTGCTGCTAGATTGTGTTGATAAAAACTGTTTATGAACATAATTTTGAAAACAAACAACAAATACTTGTCTCACCTTCATTTATGTATAGAAATGCACAAATTTATTATCATTTTTATGACTCTGCTTTTTGGCCACCTAACAAAATCAATTTTTTCTCTATTCGAACAACAAGACCTTCAACTTTCTATGTGGCCGACGCATTTTGGCCAAAAGAACATTAAAAATAACACCAACATCAACATGACCAGCCACCGCATACAGAGGAATAAAATATTTTCTCTGAAATAGATATTGTCATTTTATTTCTTTCATCGTTTTCAATGACAATCAAGGCTGGTCATAATTTCTCAGCGTTGGTAAGTTTGATGCATATGAGATGTTCTTTGAAAAAATTCCATTGTGCCAACATAAAAAATTTCGAAAATTTTCCATGCTATGTATCTCTTTTTGTAGACAAACAAAAAATATTGGATGATTGAATTGCTATGCTATTGGAGCTATATCAGGTTATGGAGTGATTCGGGTCATACTTGGCTTGCCTTAGGATAAGTATTGCCCCATATAGGGGCGGCCAAAGAAGTAAAATCAGGAGATCGGTTTATATGAGAGCTATATCAGTTTATGAACCAATTCAGACCATATTTAATACGTATGTTGAAGGTTATTGGAGAAGGCGTTGTGCAAAATTCTAAACCGGATAAGAATTGCAATAATTGTCTATAGAATATTAGTTTTTTTTGCTATTATAGCAGTAGTTTTGCTATTACTGCAGTAGTTCGGCAATTTCAGAGCAGCAGACGGACTGCTGAAAAGTCTGTTGTTTGCTGAAAATGACTGCTGCTTTATTATGAAGGGTATGTTAGAATGAAAAAATGAAAATTAAATACAAAGTAAATGTGTGTTTCAGTGGATGTCTATAATCACCACTGAAAGCATACTCTCCATAATCGTTTTTCTTTAAACTTAGAAACAACAGGCCATCCCAGCCACATTAATAGAGAAATAACAAAATATGCGAGGGAGTTCAGCCACATTTCAAAATAAATACCATTAGATGGAAAAGGTAGCTTCTTTACAGTTATATTGCACAAATTAAGATCATCTCTTCCAACAAAATTTCTAAAAAAGATTCCTAAAGTAATCAAAAGAAGTAACAGGCAAACATAAAAAAGAGCTTAACATTATTTTTTTAGCAGATTTTGTGTGCTGAATTAGCTGACCGACAGCCCTATGTTTGCTAAAACAGCAGTAATGTCTGCTTTCCCATTTTCAGCAGACCAAAACTGTTGTTTTAACAAACATTTCTGCTATTTTGAATAACAAATTTGCTTGAGTGTAAAAATTCAATAAAATTTTCTCTAAAAACAAACTTTGGATGAAATTTTCTCTAAAGACAAAAATGCAACATAAACTTTGTTAAAGAAAAAAATTTTCTCAGCAAAATATTATTAAAAATGTCTTTGAAGTTATTGTAATAAAAAAAGAAGTTAAAAATTAAATAAAAGTTGTATATAAAAATTTTCTCGAAAGACAAACATTGAAAAAGATTTTCTCTGTGGTTTAAATTGACCAGTCATATTCCCGAAATGTTGAGATTTCTATTATATGCAAATAGTCAGCATGCTTTTTGATTCTAGGTAAGGTTAGGTTAAGTTCAAGTGGCAGTCTGCCATCATACTCACATAGGCGTTTTAGTTCATTGTGATAGCACAGGAGCAGAAGAAGGAAGATGCCTTCTAGTTCCTACCCTTGAACCATCCGGATCGCTTTAACAACTTGCGAATGTTCACATCCGCTAACTCAGACAGGTTCTCAAAAAAATGAGAACCTAAACAGGAACAGAAGAAGGAAGATGCCTTCTAGCTCCTACCCTTGAACCATCCGGATCGCGTTAACAACTTGCGAATGTTCACATCCGGTAACTCAGACAGATTCTCAAAAAAATGAGAACCTAAAGTGGTATCCCACACTGGACTGCCAGTGTGGGACACACACACACGCACAGAATGTGTTCTAAAGTCTCTTGCTCTTCGATGTTCTCACAGCTTCTGCAAAAGTCGTTACTGGTAAGTTTCAGTCTGTCAGCAGGTTTTCCGATTAGACAGTGACCAGTCATGACGGCCACAATGACTCAGACGTCTGTTCTAGCCAATGACAGTAAATTGGTAGACTTCTTCAAGTCTAGAATAGGCCACATAGTTTTGATATGCTCACAACCCCTTCTTGGTGACCATCTATCATTCGTTGTCCTTTGGGCCTGATCCTGAAAACTTAGCTTAAATGTCGCTAGAGGCATACCCACAGATTCGTGGAATGTGTAGGGAAGTTCCTAGTCTCGCAAGCTTGTCCGCTTTACAATTCCCTGGGATATCTCAGTGGCCGGGCACCCGGAACAGGTACATTTTGACGCCGTCAGTCATCTTGTTGAGAAATCTACGTTCAGAAATACGTTCTCCAGGGATTTAATGGCTGTCTGGTGGCTAAGAAGATATTAATGCCAATCGTCGTTATGACATTATATCCTAGCCATTCCACCACTTCCTTAATCCGCTTTGGTCAGGTAACAGTTTCGATATGAGCAGTTGTAGATCTTAAAGTACACCACAAAGTCCACCTTGTCATTTAGTTTGAAACCATCCGAGTAAAAGTCTATGTAATTTCTATTACTAGGGATATCGTAGTTCCAATCGGTTCTATCAGGAATAGTGGTACAGTACTTTTTATCGAAAAGCGGCTCAGGTAGGGCATAATCCACACTGCTTGGAACATCGGACATTTTATCAAGGATAACACAGTGTCCGTAGCCGCCACATCACCAAGGAGAAAGCTCGCTTAGCCTCACAGCAGTGGTCACAGCAATTTGCCTAGGCACAATGTCCAGAGTCATTAGGTGTAGAATTAAATTCAGTGCATCAGATGGTGCGGCTGTGATGCACAAACAATCCATCTTTTGGATCCGGTTGACTTTTGAACAGTAAGTGGACTTTTGAAGCGCCGTCCGTCAGACCATAACACCATATAGCATTATAGATCTGAAAACTGCAGTATATACCCAATGCATGACACGCGGTCTAAAAAACCCCCAACTTTTGTCAATGACTCTCTTGCAGGTGTATAGGGCAAGTGTCGCCTTTCATACCCTCTCCAAAATGTTGGTTTTGAAATTCAATTTCCTGTCCAGCAAGACACCCAGGTATTTTGCGCTTTCAGTAAATGGAACATTCTGTCCTCCCAAGGAGACAGGTGCCACTGTAGGTAACTTGTATCTGCTGCTGAAAAGAACTACTTTTGTCTTGCACGGATTTACACCTAGGCCACTCTCGGTAGCCCACTTCGCTGTTGTACGTAGAGCTTCCTGAAGTTTATCTCGCGCCGTCCACCACCCTTTTCTGATCTAGAAGGGATAAACGTGCAGTATTTGTGCCGAAATTTATCCTAATCCGCCTTTCTTCTGTTTAGCCGAGGGACCATATTCAAGGTTGAAACTAATATAACGATGATCAGAGAAGCTGTGGTACACCCCCATCGCATATTCTACCACTTATATCTTCCGATACGAAGGTAATATCTAGTACCTCCTGCCTGTTCCTGGTAACAAAAATAGGTTTTTTTCTATCAACCAAAACCCAGGAGATGTCCCCTATGAATACAGTGCATTGCGTTGGCGAAGGAAAATTAGGAATTGGAGGCGGGAAAAGGATGTAGTGTTTATTGACATTTGTCTTAAATCTCTTGATGTCAAAGTGGGTGGGAAAAACATTAGCCGGAAGTCGGTCCAGCCCAATAGCTCCAGGGATCATTTTGAAGCTCCAGCCCATACATGTGAGTTGTACTCCATTTTCAGCCTTATGAAAGAGATGTATATGTTAAGAAGATCAGACGGAGTAAAGTAATTCTTATACCGTTTAAGGAAGCCTAAACACTTGAATGCTTTTTTCGACACTTCAAATACATGTTTAGCCTAACATCATTTCCTACAATGAGGCCCTTCTTCCTACAGAAGCAGCTTCTACCAGCAACCTAAGGTTTGAGGGCAGCATCTCTGAACTGTGTGCTATATATACTGGGAAACCAGCCAGTAATGAGACTTATTTATTTCAAAGCTGGCTACTACTGAATCTTCAGTGCTTAGCGACGGAAGAAAACATTTAGACTACTCTTTGCAAGAATACAGGCTCTGTGTCGATGGGGGAGAATTAAAGCGATGGGAGAATCGATAGAGAGTAGGAGCAGTTCAGATCATCGCTGTATAATTGAAGCGACGATTGGAAACCTGGAAGGAATAGAAGAGGTTTCCGATCCATTACTTGAGGTCAAGTGCGACGCCTTGGTGAAAAAGGCAAAGTCTTGAATTGACGGGACTCAGATATTGCAATCTAGAAGTTTATACTATGCGAATGGATCAAAGCTCAAGGACAGAGTGGGCTGGGAGGTGTACATTAAGAACCCAGGGACTGAGATCTGTTTACGACTGCCTGACCATAATACGGTCCTGCAGGCGGAGATCCCGGCGATCACGGAATGCGGAGGTGGTGTGGTCTTAATGCGAACGTCGAGTGTGAACATCTTAACGGACAGTAAACTGGAGGAGATTAACATCTTCCCTGAGAATGGTACGAAGCGCATAGTTTCGGTGACGGGCCACAGCGGAGTAAGGGGAAATGAAAGAACAGATGATTTGGCAGCGAAGGCTAGAGAACTGCCGTCAATAAACTTGGTTAACTCGAAGTCTTTCGGGTTGACGCGGTCTGAGTTAAGGATGTGGGCGACGTAACTCTGTGGAATATCAAAAAGGTCGGTAGGTCGACGAAAATATTATGGAGAGATGCGGATCCTGAAAAGCTGAGGCTATTGCTGAAAGAATGTAAGAAAGAGGTCATTATTGCTTACGGTATCATGAAGGGACACATGGGACTACGATCTCACCTGTGCAAAATCGGTGCGGCATGCAGGGAAGATGATGAGACGTTAGAGCATTTCCTATGTCCTAACAGACAGGTGGGGACAGAATGAACCAACTAAGGGGCGTGGTATTTAAAACAATTCAGGATTTTGTAAGCAGCACGGAATTCCTAACGCAGATTTTCTTTTTCGAGGTACTTTTTGGTATTAACAGCGCACAACAAGCCGATTGCTGGCTTAGTTGTATGTCCATAGCGGCATCCTTTTTATACCCTCCACCATAAGATGGGGGTATAATAATTTCGTCATTCTGTTTGTAACTCCTCGAAATATTCGTCTAAGACCCCATAAAGTATATATATTCTTGATCGTCATGACATTTTAAGTCGAATTGGCCATGTCCGTCCGTCCGTCTGTCTGTCGAAAGCACGCTATCTTTCGAAGGAGTAAAGCTAGCCGCTTGAAGTACAAGTACTTCTTAGTAGTGTAAGTCGGTTGAGATTGTAAATGGGCTATATCGGTCCACATTTTGATATAGCTGTCATATAAACCGATCTGGGGTTTTGACTTCTTGAGCCTCTAGAGGGCGCAATTATTATCCCATTTGGCTGAAATTTTGCATGAGGTGTTTTGTTATGACTTTCAACAACCGTGCTAAGAATAGTTTAAACCGGTTCATAACCTGATATAGCTGCCATATAAACCGATCTGGGGTTTTGACTTCTTGAGACACTAGAGGGCGCAATTATTATCCAATTTAGCTGAAATTTTGGCAACAACGGCTTCTCTTATGACCTTTAACATACGTGTAGAAAATGGCACGAATCGGCTTATAGCCTAATGCAGCTCCCCTATAAACCGATCTCACTATTTTACTTCTTCAGCCCCTAAAGTGCGCAATTCTTACTAGATTTGGGTGAAATTTTATACAATGACTTCTACTATGGTCTCTAATATTCAGTTCAATTACGGTCCGAAATGAATCATAACTTGATATTATTCCAATAACATAGCAATTCTTTTCTTGTATCCTTTGTTTGCCTAAAAAGAGTTACCGTGGCAAGAGCTCGACAAATGCGATCCATGGTGGAGGGTATATATGATTCGGCCCGGCCGAACTTAGCACGCTTTTACTTGTTTCAACTTAACCTAACCTATGGCGGCCTCACTATGTTGTCCGATATAGCCCATCATTAAACTTAGCTTTAACCTTAAAGAAGAAACTGCTAAGGTTCAGCTCAATATGTCAGTTTATAAAGATTGTGGGGTGATTTCAACAGACATACAGACAGACGGACGTCGGACAGACAGGTGGCCGTACATAGCTAGGTCATCTTAGATTTGTACAAGGACCAAGAATTATATACCTTTTAGGGTCGGAAAATAATATATCGATGAATTGAAAACGGAATGACAACATGAAGATGCCTTTGATTGAGGGCATAAATAGAAGATGTTGAAAATCAATTTCTAAAAAAATTTGTTGAAATTTAGTTTTAAAGTTTATAGTAGACTTCGCTTTCAAGATAATTTTATTATTTTTATATAAATGGCAACACTGGTCATAACCATTATCATCATCCATCCATCCATGTATCCACCCACTTAATAACAATATGTTTCATTTTCCAACTTCTTTTTGGAACCCTTGGAATTTCTCGTTTGAGTTTTCACGAAAATATCCATCGAAACAATGTTGTGGCCTTAGGGTTACTTTGACTGACTCACTGAAGGTATTCACTTTGCCATTCAAAAGCAGCCAGACAGACGCATGAACAAACACACACAAAAAAAGGACCTCATAACGACATACCATAACAGATGGTGGTTAAGTGGCATTTCTATAATAATTGAATTAATAACAATTTTTCGCTACACTCCCGCCATGCTCTGTTCACCCATCCTTCAGCAGCACATCATCTTGCAGACATTTCCGTGTAAAAAGCGTTACAAATTCTTATCAAAAAGAGGAAAGAAAACTCACTAAAAGAGATGAAGAACAAAAAAAAAAAAATAAATTGGGAAAATTTTCATAATGGTTTTCTTATTTTTAAGTAGCCATGAAATATACACAACTGAGGGCTTATAAATAACAGTGAAGGCATTATGGATTACAGTTGGAAAAGGGCTGTAATCGTTTAGGCAAAGTTTAAATGGTAAAGCCATTCCCAATTTTATGGGATTTTAGAAGATGGTTAAAGATAGTCGAAACTCAAAGTGCATCAATATGTGGGTGATAAGACGAAATGGTTATTGAAGTATGTTTCAAAAACTCAACTTCAGAGGAATTGGAATCATACAAAATTGTTAAGTCCATTATTGCAGTACGATGGTATAGAATATTTGTAATATTTATGTGCCAGTTTAATTTTGTGTGAAAATATCGCTAAAATAATAAAAATTCGAAAATTTCTTCGTCTTGATCAGAGGGTCATGGCTTTGGCAGAGCAGATAAATACCTCCAGGTTTTGTACAGTGAATGAGAATGCCCTCAACACAATTATCGATGAGCGGAAAAGTTCTTCACAAGCATCCCTACTGCATTAAATGGTCTGTTAAAAGACATCCCGTTATTTCATTGGGAGTAGAGCACCTCCCCATAACTGTCTCCATTAACGGACCATTTGGATTTATACGCTTTCAACTCCAGGCGTTTTATCAATCAGAAGAAATGCTATTGGAATGGCTTCTGAGAATACATCAATTGTCACTTTGGTGATCTTCCTCAGATGTACAATGGGATCCAGGCAGAGGAACTTGCACACGAGCGTGATGTGATTTGTCGCTTCAAACCTGCTGACTCCGGAATAAGGGAACTGAATCTGGATATCAATAAGGTCAACAACGGAAATAAGCGGAATATTTAGCTAAGGCATTTAAGGGACTGTCACTTTAGCCCTACCCAGGTGTGACTTACTGTCAAGTCAATCTCGAATTACGTTTGAAGTGGTGACGGCACCTTATTCACGTTAAGTGGTATTAGTTACTGATGCGAAGATATGGCTCAAAATTTCCTATATAATGGACATGGATTAATTCTTCCTTAACATACACAAATTTTTTACCGTTAATTCAGTATTTGTGGGAGATGTAACCGATAATTAAAGTCTTGCCTTCATGTTCGACCATCGAAATTAATGGCAAAGCATTTAAATTTAAATGATGTCGATTATTAACTTTTCTATCGTTTAACTTTTTCCTCATGTCAAATGAGCCAATAAATCTCTATGCCCTCATTTTTGTATGATTTTGTGATGTATAAAGAACAGACATCATTCTAAGACTTTACTTCCATTGGTCATTACTCACCGCACTTAATTAAATCAATTATGTTCAGTTCATTATTTGCTAGAAAATTATTAATATTTAATCACTCGAAATTTATTAAATTCGAAATAAATTAAATCAACAAACTAACTGGAATTTAAATGAAACTCGTAAAATTTCTGAAATAGAATACCCCATAAAAAGCCAGAATTTTTGTTTTATTGGGATTTTATTCTGGCTTGCTGGAAGGTGAAATTTTATACAATGACTTCTACTATGGTCTCTAATATTCAGTTCAATTACGGTCCGAAATGAATCATAACTTGATATTATTCCAATAACATAGCAATTCTTTTCTTGTATCATTTGTTTGCCTAAAAAGAGTTACCGTGGCAAGAGCTCGACAAATGCGATCCATGGTGGAGGGTATATATGATTCGGCCCGGCCGAACTTAGCACGCTTTTACTTGTTTCAACTTAACCTAACCTATGGCGGCCTCACTATGTTGTCCGATATAGCCCATCATTAAACTTAGCTTTAACCTTAAAGAAGAAACTGCTAAGGTTCAGCTCAATATGTCAGTTTATAAAGATTGTGGGGTGATTTCAACAGACATACAGACAGACGGACGTCGGACAGACAGGTGGCCGTACATAGCTAGGTCATCTTAGATTTGTACAAGGACCAAGAATTATATACCTTTTAGGGTCGGAATTAATGGCAAAGCATTTTAATTTAAATGATGTCGATTATTAACTTTTCTATCGTTTAACTTTTTCCTCATGTCAAATGAGCCAATAAATCTCTATGCCCTCATTTTTGTATGATTTTGTGATGTATAAAGAACAGACATCATTCTAAGACTTTACTTCCATTGGTCATTACTCACCGCACTTAATTAAATCAATTATGTTCAGTTCATTATTTGCTAGAAAATTATTAATATTTAATCACTCGAAATTTATTAAATTCGAAATAAATTAAATCAACAAACTAACTGGAATTTAAATGAAACTCGTAAAATTTCTGAAATAGAATACCCCATAAAAAGCCAGAATTTTTGTTTTATTGGGATTTTATTCTGGCTTGCTGGAAGGCATGAGCTCGTATACTTACAGTTAACTGGAATTTTACGACTAACAAATGAATTCACTTAAAAAGTGATAAAATGTAACTAAAATCAACAGAAATATGAAACCACAGAGAAATTTCATACTTCGAAGAGGTTGCAATAGGAAAAGAAGAATATAATCAGAATTTGTTTATATGGATATGCATAGAAAATGGTTGTTTCAAGTTGCCATAAGACCATTCCCGATCTAATGGTCCAAAAGCTCCTTCCAATATTGAAATAAGGTCAGCAAAACCTTTTGTTTAAGTACAATATTTAAATAATTGGAAGTTTTATTGGTCCTACAGGAAATCTTTTGCTATACTTTTGTATTTATAAACATAATTTACTGAACGAGACACCATGAAGTGTTGGAAACTGCATATTTTGGTTATGGCCCCAAGATACTTCGACCCACATAAGAATTTCAGATTTGTTCTCTTTTACCCAAATACCTTCTATTTGAGCCTCATTTTGGCGTGATCGGTCTGTATAACAGTATGAAATGTTCGAGGATTTGTACTCTATTCGTCAATACCAATCATTAAGCTCCATGTTCCCATGATTGGTTCGTATAATAGTTTGGTAGGTTTTTGGTTGGGGTGGCCTCCAGGCAATTGGAACCACATGATAATGCCAGATTTGTAATCTAATCGTCAATACCTTTCTTTTAAGACCCATATTGCCATGTTCGGCGTGTATAACAGTTTGGTAGGTTTTAAAGTGGGATGGCCCCCAGGCAAATTGAACCACCTGTTAATTCCAGATTTGTAATCTAATCGTCAATACCTTTCTTTTAAGACGCATATTGCCATGTTCGGCAGTATAACAGTTTCAGCGGTTTTAGGGGTGAGTGGTCCCCACGTATATGGAACTTTACTTTAATGTCAGATTTTCACTCTTTTTGTCAATACCCTTCATTTAAGTCATATACAGCCACTTTTGGTCTGTATAACAGTTTGAGAGGTTTCGGGGATGGGGATGGCCCCAGCTTCATAGAACTAAATTTTAATGTCGGATTTGTACTCTTTTTTCCAATGCCCTTCATTTTAGTCACATACTGCCACGATCGGTATGTATAACAGTTTGGGTGGTTTTAGGGATGGGGCGGCTCGCAGCTATATGGAACTGCATTTTACTATAAAATGTGTACGCACTAGTCAATATCCTACTTTTAAGACCATATTGCCTCTATAGGTCTGGTATAACAATTTTTAAGGTTTCAGGCACATGGAACCACATTTTAATTTTAGTGAGTACACTAGTCATGTAGCCCCCCGCTTAAAAGAACTAAAGTTTGATGTCAGATTTATACTCTTTTTTTTCAATACCCTTCATTTTAGTCACATACTGCCACGATCGGTTTGTATAACAGTTTGGGAGGTTTTAGGGGTGTGGTGACCCCAGGCACATGAAACCACATTTTAATGTCAAATTTGTACTCACTGGTCAGTATCCTGCTTTTAAGACCATATTGCCTCTAAAGGTCTGTATAACAGTTTTGGAGGTTTCAAGTGGTGCCCCCCAGACACATGGAACCACATTTTAATGTCAAATTTGTACTTACTAGTCAATATCATTCTTTTAAGACCATATTGCCTCGATAGGTCTGCATTTTGTTTATGCGAAGTCCTTACAGCCAAACCCGACAAAAATTTCGATTTCTAAAAGCCTTAAGAAGTCAAATCGGGAAATCGATTTATATGGCAGCTGTATCCAAATCTAAACCGATATGATACATTTGCAATCTCCAACGACATACACCAATAAGAAGTATCTGTGCAAAATTGTAAGCGGCCAGCTTTACGACGACCGTTATCGGGATTTCGACAGACGGGCGGACATGGCTAGCTCGACTCAGAATGTCGAGATGGTCAAGAATATGGGGTCGCAAATCATTATTTCGAGATGTTACAAAGGAAGGACTAGATAAGCATACACCCATCCTGTGGTGGTGAGTATAAAAATGCTGATTGACTTAAGCTAGTCAAGTAACGGTTTCTGCAGAAGCTGTAAGGACGCCGAGGAAAAAAAACCTGTTGAAGATCTAATTTTTGCCTGCCCAGTACTGTCCAGAAAAAAGGGTTTCACTTTAGGTTTTAATATCATTGAGGACTTGTCTGAAAAAGTGCTGGTTAGCGTGTCCGTCCGCCTATTGCGCTGAAAGCCTGAAAGGTTCGAATCCTGGCGAGAACATCACAAACAATTTTCAGCGGTTAATATTTCCTCCTAATGCTGGCGACATTTGAGAGGTAATACGCCATGTAAAAGCTTATCCCCAAAGAGGTGTCGCACTGCGGCACGCCGTTCGGACTCGAAGATCCCTCTATCATTGAGTTTAAAATTGAATCGGACAACACACATTGATATGTGAAAAGTTTGCCCCTGTTCCTATGGAATGTTCATGGGGAAATTTGCAGTTTTGAACATTCAAAAATATTTAGGCTATTTGAAGCGATGCGGACGGTTCAGCGGTAAGAACTAGAAGCCATCTTCCTTCTACTGTGCCTTTGGTGTTAAAATGCAACAAAATGTATCAGTGAGTCTGATGTCATGACATTCCAATGACCTTTTAATGTTATAGCATTTCATATCGAGTTATTATTGCCACTATCACCATACTGTTTGCAGGGGATGCTTGCCCTCTCTTCGAGTAAAGTGTAAAGTAAAGTGATGTTTGCATCGAGTCAAATTGCAATCATAATTCGTTGTAATTCATAAGCAAACAAGCAAATGTCAAGATGTACAAGAAGCATTAGTTTTATGCGGGATCAAGTTAAACAACCATTTACCGCAAACAGCAACAGCAACATCACCATCAGCACCACCATCATCTCTTGTCACTCCAAGGAAATGATGTCGAATAACAGCATTTCGTACAACAATTCGGTCAAATGCAACGGACCCAGAGACCAATCGAGCGGGTGAGCGAGCTACCAACCGACCACATGCAATGAGCCAGCAGATGGTCCCAAGGGGGATTTTTCTAATTCGTTTGGTTGGACCCATACAAAAAGAGAAAAAAAAAAATAGACGTATTAAACAACATCCCTTTAACTTGACCAAAAAAACATTCAAAGACTAACTAACTATTGGTGTCGGCGATGGCCATGGCGACGATGATGGTTTGGTTGATGGCTGTTATGACTTTGTATGGATGTCCTTACTTAAAGTGGTGCCTTTATTGTTGCTTCCATCTCCTTTAAACCCACATACAAACCCACACAATGTCCCTCCCTAATCGTTATTGTTTTGTCAAACCATTATCCTTTTGTGTGCTCATCCTCATCCTGCATAACCATGGCGAAAATTTTTATTAATGACTTTACTAACAAAGTGTTGATACACATTTACACATTTTTTGCTACTCCTGCTGCTGCTTCTGCTGATGTCCTCTGTTGAAAGAGGGATTATTCAAGAGCTATCCCATTTCCCTAACAAAAATCCAAAGTAAACAAATGTACATATTTTTTTGCTTCTTTTTTGTTTTTATCTCCTTGGGGTTGAGGAAAATTTTGGCATTTGTTGAGAATGTTTGTTGTCGTTAATTTTTGTGTCACAGATGTTCTTGTCAATATTCGATATATTTGCACATTTAATATCATTTAATGTTCTTTTAAGGGTTTTCTTTGGTGTTTTCTTTCAATTAATACTGAAGAAAAATTTTGATGCAATTTTATCTTTAGGGAAAATTTCATAGAAATTTTCTCTCTAGGATAATTTCTTAGAAATTTTGTCTTTATAGGAAATTTCTTAGACATTTTGTCTTTATAGGAAATTTCTTAGACATTTTGTCTTTACAGGAAATTTCTTAGACATTTCGTCTTTATAGGAAATTTCTTAGAAATTTTGTATTTTTTTGGCTCCAAGGATGCTTTTGAAGCTCCAACCCATACATGTGAGTTGTATTCCATTTTTGGCCTTATGAAAGTGGTGTAGACGTTAAGAAGATGTCAGAAGGAGCCTTGAATGCTTCTTTCGACATTTCGAATACATGTTTTGTCCAACGAATATCACACTGTGTCTTCATGTCCTGAACATCAAAAGCTTCTGATTGCTCAACATTTATACAGTTGATAGACAGAGGTGATCGTAATGGGTCAGCGAATCATTTGTGTGACAACAAACAGCATTGCGTCTTGCGTGTATTAAAATCTACTCTATTCATTCGACCCACTCAGAAATGACCAGCAAATCCTGGCAGAGTATAGTGCTCACTTCTCTTATCCTCGATCTCTCGAAGACTCGGCCTAATACTACTTTAAATTCGTTGAGCTATTGTAAGAGGGTTTTAGCTGATGAGCATAAAATGCTCATTGGCCGTATTTTACATTTTGAGTAATACTCACGAGGGCTCACATTGGCCGTAACTGAATAGAAGACACACACGCTCTCCTCGCTCTCCTCTGTACACGGTCCAGTAGCTCCAAGGATGATTTTGAAGCTCCAGCCCATACATGTGAGATGTATTCCATTTTTGGCCGTATGAAAGTGGTATAGATGTTGAAAAGATCAGAAAGAGCCTTGAATGGTTCTTTCGATGTTTTGAATACATGTGCGTATGTTTCTAGCTGACTTTGTTTTTATGTGGCATGTGATACAGGCAATTGCTTTGGCCAAAGTGTCAAAGTTCTTTGATGAGAACCAATCTACAACTACTCGTATGATGCGATCTTTGAGAAAGCTCGAAATAAATCGAACGAAGCCATTACCGGCAACAAATGCAAGCTTCGATAGTAACGCACCGTGCCAGACCCTATCCAATGCCTTGGAGATATTCAGAGTCACAACCTTACTCTCACCAAACTGGTGGATTGAGCGACTCCAACGTTCTGACAGAAAAGTCATGAGGTCGCCCGTAGATCGATTTCTGCGGAACCCATACTGTTGGTCACTAAGAAGGCCCCTAGACTCTAAATAGCTTACAAGATGGTAATTAACTGTACTCTCCATAACCTTGGAGAGAGCGGAGCATATCGCAATTGGCCGATAATTCACAGCGTTGTTCGCCTCACACTTCTTGGGTATTAGCTGAACGGTGCAATGCAAGTTTGCCCATGAACATTCTATTTAGGTATTGGGGCGAACTTCTCATAAGTCAATGAGTGCTGTCCAATTCAATCTAAAGCTCAACTTCTTTTTATAGTCGAGTACGAGCGGCGTGCCGCAGAGCGACACCTCTTTGGAAAGAAGTTTTTACATGGCAAAGTACCTCGCAAAGTCGCCATCATTGGGACGGGATAATCACCGCTGACAAATTTTCTGATGTTCCTCCAGGATTCGAACCCAGGCGTTCAGCGTCATAGGCGGACATGCCAACCTCTGCATTACGGTGAATGAACGTTCGCAACCTTCTAACGCGCCGGGAAGACTCCCGCACGGTAGATAAGGTTGTAAAGGACAAGGTAGGTAAGGTTGAAAAGATTCTCAAGAACCCCTTTTACCTGCCGAGTTCGAAAAAATATCTGAGGCATGATGCTGGATACATTTTCGATTAAGGGGAGTGGTTGAATGCCATCCGGCAAGGAAGAGTTCCCTGCAAATATATCAGCCAACAGGTTAGCCTTATCAATCGGGTCAGTGAACGTTTAATCGCCCTTAGCAAGAGTTGGGATAGATGAAGAGCTACCCTTTACCCCTTTTACAAACGACCAAAAGCTCTTTCTACACGAGGAAGAAGCAAGAACATACGCTGTTCGTAAAGAAATTTTGTGCACCTAAGCACATAGGCACACGAAGAGTTAACCTGTTTGCGCAGCAGTTCAGTATTGGCATTCTTATCCAAGTGCCAGGTCCCGAATGCAACCTCTTTTGATCTGCCAGCATCTCAGCATGTCTGACTAAGTCAACTTTTGTCGTTTAACGTGATCCTTTTAGTCTAAACTGGAATATTTGTCTTCATTCCACTTAAAATTATCTTCTCGATCATTTCAAAAGTAGCATTTATATCATCGTCTAGCAAACAAAGTTTCCCAGTAAAATGCTGAATGATTTCGTTGAGCTAAGCACAACGTGCTTTTTCGTATATAAATATTGATCGATTTAGGGTCGGAAACGAGGCAGTACACAAGTAATTAAATGCTTATTTCGGCCAGGCCGAATTTTGGGAACACACTACCATGGATACTGCATTCAAAATTTCAGCCAATTCCGACAAAAATTGCAGCTCGTAAGGACTCAATGGGTCGGTTTATATGGGAGCTATACCCGGTTATAGAACGATTACGACCGTACTTGGCACAGTTTTTGGAAGCCATAATGGAACATAATCTGCAAAATTTTAGCCAAATCGGAGAAAAATTGCGGCTTCCCGCGGCTCAAGAATTCAAATAGGGAGATCGGTTTATATGGGAGCTACACCAGGTTATAGACAGATTTCGACCGTACTTGGCACAGTTGTTGGAAGTCCTAACAAAACATTACATGTACAATTTCAGCTAAGTCGGACAAAAATTGCGGTTTCCAGGGGCCGAGGAATTCAAATCGGGAGATCGGTTTATATCAGCTATATCCAAATCTCAACCGATATGGTCCATTTGCAATCCTCAATGACCTACATCAATACTTACGTACTTACTTTAATTGGCTATGACAGAACATTTATTCCAAGCGCTTCGATCTTTTGTGCTCATTCCAAAACTCTGACACCAAGATTCGAGGTCTCCCACCACTTGATCTTTCCTTCAGGCTTTTCGTCTTCCCGGTTTGCGTGTACCACTGTGTTTGCCATCAAACGACTTCTTTGCTGGAGCTTCTTCATTCATTCTGACAACATGACCTAGCCAACGCAGCCGTTGTATTTTGATACGTGTAACTATGCTATCGTCGTAATACAGCTCGTGGTTCATACGTCGCCTATATTCTCCATTATCGCAAACTGTATGTTGTGTATCCGTATATTTTCCGAAGAATCTTTCTCTCAAATACTCCAAGTACTGCCTCATCTACTTTCACAAGTACCCATGCCTCAGAACCATGTAACAACACGGGTAGTATCAGTGTATTGTATGGTGTAATCTTTGTCTGTCGAGAGGTGGCATTGTTCCTAAAATACTTACTCAATCCCAAATAGCATCTGTTTGCCAGTATTATTCTTCGCTTTATCTCAAAACTGGTGTCATTCGTTTCGGTTACTGCGGTGCCGAGGTAGATAAAGTAACTGACTACTTGAAAGTTGTGGTTCCCAACTTTCTCCATTTTCTTGATCTGCTCGGTTATACAAGGCCTTTTGGGAGATGAAACCATCCATTTCGTCTTATCTCCATTTACTGCCAGACCCATTTTCAATGACTCTCTTTCAATTATTTAAAGGTTGCAGTTACTACTTCCGGTGACCGACCTATGATGTCAATATCGTCGGCATAGGCGAGTAGCATGTGTTCTCTTGTGATTAGTGTGCCATATCTATTCACACCTGCATTACACGATAGGCTGTCTCCTTGTCTAGTTCCTCGTTTCATATTAAATGATTCGCAGAGATTCTTTCCTATTCTTACTGAGGAATGTGTATCAGCAAGTGTCATCCTGCAGAGTCCTATTAATTTTGCAGGGATACCAAACTCAGACATGGCTTGAAATACCTTTGAACGTAAAGGAGTATCGAAAGCGGCTTTGTACGTTCTTCAATAGTTCAGCAGGCAACCCGTTGACTCCTGCTGCCTTGTTGTTCTTCAGTCAGGTCACTGCTACTTGGACCTCATTCTGTTTAGAAGGTTTAACATTCTATACCATCATCAGGGATTGGTTCTGCGGTATCCTCTTCGCCGCCAACGTCTGACACTAGCAGTTGGGTAAAATGTTCTTTTCATATCCTTAGTTACCAGATTTCTTTCTTTGTCTCTGCAGGAAGATGAGCCTGCACCAATATAGCGTCCTTACATGTTTTATAGTGGGAAGGTCTTTCAGAAATTTTCACCGCATGTAGATAAAAAATTCTTTCTCTACTCCGAAACAACTTTCATTTAAGCACCATGTTGCCTTGGTCTATAAAAAAACCGGTTTTGGTAGAGTTTTGGGTGTACGTCGCCAACCAAACACTTGAAACATAGATAAAAAAGATACGTGTCCTACTCTTAATTGCCTTTTCTTTGAGCCCCATATTGCCGAGAGTATTTTGCTTCTTTTGGAGGTCACCATAGCGCAGAGTTTAGCATGACCTATGACGCTGAACGCCTGGGTTCGAATCCTGGCGAGACCATTAAAAAAAAATTTCAACGGTGGTTTTCCCCTCCTAATGCTGGCAACATTTGTGAGGTACTATGACTTCTCTCGAAAGAGCTGTCGCACTGCGGCACGCCGTTCGGACTCGGCTATAAAAAGGAGACCCCTTATCATTGAACTTAAAACTTGAATCGGACTGCACTCATCGATATGTGAGAAGTTTGGCCCTGTTCCTTAGTGGAATGTTCGTGGGCAAAATTTGCATTTGCATTTTGCTTCTTGGGGCAGTGTGTACCCCCAGATACGGGTTTAATTCTAAAAAGCCTTCGTTAAAGACCCATATTGCCATGTTGGATTGAAGGGTATTTTGGGTTGGGGCAATCCTTCTAAATATTGGCCCCACAATTGAATATCGGATTCGTTTTCTACTTTCATGCATCTTTCATTTGAATCCCATATAGTAGTGATTGGTCTGTTTGTTGATTTGGCGGGCCTTGGGGGTGTGCCCCCTTGGCACTGCACTCCTAATTTGAATACTAATTTTTGTTACTATAAGGGTGCTCGCAATACACCACCCATCTCCAAAGTCTGGTGCTTTTGAAAATTAGGATAAGGGGGAGAGTCCGCTCCCCCCTCGTCCGTTAGATATGGAATAATGTAATTTGATATCAACTTTGTCTTAACAGAAAAAACTTTTGTATTAATAGCACCTGTCGTCAATTATAGCCACTAGGAATCTCCTTTGAATCCCCATCCATATTAGTGTTCTTATCTATATAATACCCAAATTAAATTTTTATTCACTTTGTATACAACTTCCTCGATAGCTGTCCAAATATACTCTTATCACTCTTAACTGTCCATTGGTCATAAATCGTAGAAATTATGTACCCTTCAAGTGGCAAACTATTGAGACTAAACTAATTGGCATTCATAGTCTAAGTATAGGGCGGGTGGGTAAACTAGGTTTTCTAATCAAAACCATATCGTTGCGATATAATACATATGATATATACATATGTATGTACGCTTTATGTCTTGCCACATATAGTCTTTCGTATGATTATTTCTTTTCATCGTATATACGTAATAAGTCCATAATCTCCTAACATTTCCCAGAAGGTATACGCACTATTCTATATTGTTATCTCCCACTTTGAGTCTATAAAATAGAAGAAAAAAACTTAATTTCATTGACAAAAAGCCTATAAAAATTAAAAAAACTACCACTACCACCCCAAAAATTGATATTTTTGTGTTGATACCCCACTAAGTACATTGACAAATACAAAAGAATATTTCCATTCAATCGATCGACTGACATATTCAATTTTTTCCTTCTAAGAAATAGAACAACAGTAAAGCTGCCGACAAGAAGAAGCAACAACAACAGCAATGCATGAGAAACTAAAATCTAAAAACACATACATAAGAGTATATGTGTATATAAATATTCTAATCTACTTTACAAAGTGTTGCCCTTCCCCCCCTTAGTAAGTTTTCTTTTTTGCTGGTGCTAGAAATGGTGTTCTTGTTCGTTTGTAAGCACTTGTTCTTCCATATAGGCCTATAATTATCTACACTGTAAGAAATTTAAATAGGAGACACCTGTAAACAATCACGAACTCTCTATAGAGAAGGTGCAGATGTACTGAAATAGTACAAGGCCGACATTACCGTCTTGCAAGAAATGCTATGGACTGGGAAAGGCATCACAACAACACCGAAATTTGGCGCATTGTACTAAAGATGTCATTATAAGAGGCAAACTTTTGGCTACGGACTTGTGGATAGTCGAAGACTAAGATTCCTCATATTCATATTGACTCCAGTGGATGAGAGACTAGCCACAAGCTACATAAAGGCTAAATTCTTTATACCAGATGTACTGAAAAAGCACAAGGCAGACTTTATCTTCATGCAAAAAATGCTATGGATTGGGAAATTCACCACAACAACACCGAAATTTTGTGCGTTCAACTAAATCTGCCATAATACGAGGATAGTCATAGTGGATAGTCAAAGACTAAGATGTCTCCAGATTTACTCCAGTGGATGAGAGACAAGCCACAATCAGCATAAAGGCAGAATTCATTTATAACAGTCTTCGTTATCAGTTATGCCTCGACAGAAGACAATGACATAGTACAAAAAATATAATACCCTACACCTACCCTTCAATTAAAAATTTGGTCAATATGTTTATATATACAACTAGCTGATCCGGGCCCGCTCCGCTGCGCTTTCTTTTACTTTATATGGAACAAAAGTTTCCTTGGAATATTTATTTTCCACAATTAAAAAGCTATTAGTGAAATACCATGCTACGAAAATAGTATATCGCTTGGCTAACAGTTTAACAATATATTGGGTTGCCCAAAAAGTAATTGCGGATTTTTTATATAGTCGGCGTGAAAAATTTTTTCACAGCTTGTGACTCTGTAATTGCATTCTTTCTTCTGTCAGTTATCAGCTGTTACTTTTAGCTTGCTTTAGAAAAAAAGTTTAAAAAAAGTATATTTGATTAAAGTTCATTCTAAGTATTAATAAAAATGCGTTTACTTTCTTTTAAAAAATCCGCAATTACTTTTTGGGCCACCCAATAAGTGCCTTTATCTGAATCCCATATGATCTTTATTCATCTACGAATTTAAGTTGGGATGAAAGGTGACTCCATTCTTAAAATACTTTATTTAAGCTCGATATTCTCATGATATCTGATTTAGGGGTGTTTTCGGGGGTGAGGTGGTCCCCCAGACACTTGGCCCTGAAAGAATGTCAGCATCGTGCTCTTCTTTCAAATACCATTTATTTAAATCCCATATTGCCAATGATTTAGGGGAGTTTACACGATGAGGCGTCCCCCAAACACAAGGCCCCAAAATTGGTTATCCAATCCGTTTTCTAATCTCTAATACCTTTCATTTGAGCCTCATATTGGCATGGTCGAAATTTTTTTACCCTTTGGTGGGTGATTTAGGGATAGGGTGATGCCCTAAATACATGGTCCTACATTTGGAAACCAATTCGTATTCTACTCCCAAATACCATTATTTGAGCCCCATATTGTGATGGTCAGTAAAAAATTGCTGTTTGTAGGGTATTTTGGGAAAGGGATAGACCCCCAGAAAATTGGTCCCGAAAGTGGGTTTCAATTCTTGCTCTACCGCCCTATACCTTTCATTTAAGGTCCACATTGACATGGTCGGAAAATGGCCCGATTTAGGCGGGTTTTGGGCATTGGGGTGGTCCCCCAAACACTATCATATCATTGTTTTGAACCCCATATTGCCATTGGCCTCAAAATCGGATATCAAATTCGTTTTCTAATCCCATTTAAACTACTTCCTTATTGCAAAAGTTTTAGTGTTTTAGGGAAGTGGTGGACCCCCAGAAACGTGGTCCCACATTTGGATATCAGATTCGTATTCTACTCGCAAATACCTTTTATTTGAGTCCTATATTGCCATGGTCGGTAAATATGTCCGATTTAGAGGTGTTTTTGGGGGTTGGGGTGGTCCCCTAACACTTGGTCCGACAATTGGTTATCAGATACGTTTCCTTATCCTAAATACCTTTCATTTTAGTCCCATATTGTCGTGATTGGTCTAAATATATGTTTGGTAGGTTTTAGGATGGGGCGGCCCCCCTAGGTACCCCATCCGAAATTTGTATATCAAATTTTTATTTTTAGGGTACTATATGAGATCAAACAAAATTTCACTTAAATCTCACCACCCATCTCCGAAATCTGGCGTTTCTGAAAATTGAGGTAAGGGGGAGGGTCCGCCCCATTTGTGGTTGTTTGTTTGTTTGTCGTTTGGTTTGTTTGTTCCGTATAGAATCAAAAACGGCTGAACCGATTTCGTTGAAATTTTCACACATTGTGTTGGTTGGTCTGGAAGGAAACATAGGCTATATAATTTTTTCATATCGGGAGGGGGGCGGACCCTCCCCTTACCCCAAAAGTACTACCCAAAAATAAAAGTGGACCGATCGGGACAATATGATACTCAAATGAAAGGTATCCAGGAGTAGAGTGAAAATAGGTTTATTTGACGATCATGCCTATATGGGACTCAAATGAAAGGTATTCGAGTGTAGATTTCGAATATGGTCAGGTAGTGGGAACAGGCTTTATAATTTATTGATAATGGAAGGGGGGCGGACCCTCCACCGTTACCCCAAAATCACCACCCAAAATCAAAAGTGGACCGATAAGGACAATATGGGTATCAAATGAAAAGTATGCGGGAGTAGATAACGAACCTGGATTGGCACATTGGCCAATCACGGATATATGGGACTCGGTTTTTTTGTTCCGTATAGACTGAAAAACTTCAGAACCGATTTTCTCGAAATTTTCGCATATTGTGTAGTTTGGTCTGGAAGGAAACATAGGCTACATAATTTTTCGGCATCGGAAGAGGGACGGACCCTTCCCCTTATGTCAAAAACATAACCCATAATCCAAAGTGAACCGATCGGGACAATTTAGGTATCAAATGAAAGGTATTGGAGCGTAAAATACGAATATGGTATTAAAATTTGAGCCTAAGTACCCATCGATCCGCACCAACTCCAAAACTCCCCCAAACAGGTATATTGGACGTTCATTTCAATATGGGACTCAAATGAAATGTATTCGGGAGTAGATTTCGAATCTGGCATACAAAATCAGATCGAAGTATAGGGGGTCACGCCCCCACCCCTCAATTAGACCCATTATGACAATATGAGACTTGGCTGAACCGATTTCTTAAAATTTTCATAGATTGTGTACGTTTGGCTGGAAGAATCCATAGGCTATATGATTTTAAGATATCGGATGGAGGTGGACCCTCCCCTTCGCACCACCCATATGCGAAAGTGGTCCGACGGGCACAATTATGTATCAAATGAAAAGTTTTGGAGGCCAGAAAACGAATGTGGTATTAAAGTACCAAGTATAAAGGTCCAAATACCCAGCGGATACTTTATGTAGCAAATGGTAAGAAGGGAAAGAAAGAAATCGAAACGTATATCGATGGACAAGGACAAGAACAATGAAGGAGAATCTAAAGGCAATATAGTGAAGAAACGAAACAATAGACTCCTCTAATGTTGCCGATCGTTACCAACAACAAGATGCAAATTTATTGGAAAAGTAAAAGGCCATCATTTCGGCTTTACAGAAAAGTGCGATGGATGGGACGAGGCATCACAACAACAGCGAAAGGTGACGTGTTGTGCACTAGCTGCCCTAATACGAGTAAGAGGCATGAGTTTGGCTGAGTTTTACTTGTTTGTCGCAGACTAAAATATCTTGTCTCCAGATCATATTTCTTCTAGTAGATTAAAGGCTAGCCATACAGATAAAGTGTTAGTCAACCACTACGGCTATGAGACTTAAGGCGATGGGAGAATAGAAGGAGGATAGGAGCGGGTCTTGCCATCGACGACATAATCGGGGCGACGATAGGAAACCCGATTGGTTTAGAAGAGGTTTCCGATCGGCTAACTGAGATGACATTTGAGGTCGAGTGCGAGACACTCCTGCCAGAAACACAGTCTTGGATTGACGGAACTCTGTTATTGCCATCTGCGAAATGATGCTATATAGATGGATCAAAGCTAGACAAAGAATGGGCCTGGAGGTCTACATTGAGAACCCAGAGAGTGCCTGACCATTGTACGATCCTGCAGGCAGAGGTCCTTGCTATCGCGGAATGCGTGGTGTGGTGTTCATGCAAGGAACGTCGAGTGCGAGACATGCAAGGACGTGGGAATTTAGGTCTAGTGCGAGACACTCCTGCCAGAGGCAGTCTGTATAGCATGTCAATGCTATACAGACTGCCTCTGGCAGGAGAAGAGAACCTAGGGACTGAGATTTGTTTTCGACTGCTTGACCATAATACAAACCTGCAAGCAGACATCCCGGCGATCACGGAATGCGTGAGGTGATATGGTTTCAATGCGAGGACGTCGAGTGTGAGCATCTAAAGGAACAGTAAACTGGCCAACAGGGCAATAAGGTCACAACGGCCACGGTAAGGTGGCGCATTCTCTGAAGATGGCACAATCAGCATCGTTTGGATATCGGGTCATAGCGGAGTACGGGGGAATGAAAGGGCAGACGATTTAGCAATGAAGGTCAAAGGACTGCCATCAATAATCTTGGTTAACCCGAAGCCTTTCGGGTCGACACAGTGTGAGTTAAGGGCGTATTCGAATAACGCGTATGTAAAACTGTGGATTAGTGAAAACACAAAGCTACTTCTGAAAGGAAATAAGAAGAAGGTCAGTATAGCCTTCGGTACCATAAAAGGACACATAGGACTACGAGCTCACTTATGCAAAATCGGTGCGGCAAGTGAAAGCATGCGGTGGGGCATGTGGGGAAGATGATGAGACGTTGGAGCATTTCCCATGTCACTGCGCCCGGTTTTCGCGGCGAACAGACACCGATATTTAGGTTGAGACACAATACCAGACATTAACTAACTTAGGGGCGTGGTATGGAAAACAATCGAGGATTTTGTAAGTATCATGGAATACCTAACTAAGATGTTCTTTTTCGAGGTTGAGGCTCTAGAGGGCGCAATTACTACCCAATTAGGCAGATATTATAAACTTGATCTTTTTATATGACTTCTAAAATTCCATGGTGGAGGGTATATAAGTTTCGCCCCGGCCAAATGAGCTTTTACTTGCTTATATTTGGAAATTCTTTTTGTAGATGATGATATGTTTCACACAACCATAATGAGTAGACACCACATCTAAAATGTATTGATTTATATTGAAATTTTGAAAGGTGAAGAAACAAAGAAACCGATTTCCATTTCCAATGAACTTGTCATTGATGATGTTCGTTCTACGTTTCGATGTCTTTCTTTCCCTTCTTACCATTTGCTGCAGCGGTTGGCATGAAATGAATTGTGTGTAAAATTTTTATTATTAATTTTTTGTTTTTATTAGGGAATTCGTAAATATTATGTTTCTATCACTCTTTCGGGTGTTCACTTCATTTCATTCTGTTTCTTTTCTTGTCTTTTTTTGTTGATAATTTTTTTTTTTGTGCGCTGGGTATTTCCTTTCTTCTTGCCGTTATTTCTTTCTTTCAACTTCATTAGAATAAAAAAATCATTTATTTGTGTTTATGTTGCCCTTGGGCTCTCTCCCGCTCCCTTGCTGGGGTATGGAATTATGTTATTGTTCTGGGAGATACAAAAGAACCGCTAGAGGGTAACCGGTTGGTCGGTTTTTAACCGGCACACTGTGGGATGGAATCGAAGAAAATAAGTAAAAAAATTTAATTTCAAAAGGTTTCAGTTGAGGTGTTATCGCAAAAGACCCTAGGCCCTGACTCTTGGCAGGGTTCTTATTTTGATCACCTCTGAACTTATAAAAAGGGTTGGGGATGCCAAATTTTTATTATTGATCCGATTTGCAAACTGTTTCCCGATTGTGACCTGGACCACACGTCACCAGTCCAACGGCCCCGTCAATCAACTCAATAGACCCTTTGTTCCTGGATCTGAATATTCAACAGATCCAAACAGAAAAAGAAAGAACTGTCCTTTGTGGTGGGTATTAAAATTCTGTGGTGCATCTTCTAAAGTTCTGTTTTGTAGATTGGTTTTCAGTAAACCTTCGGTACCCATTGCGTTTTAAACCACTGGCTGACTATAGCCTAAACGTTGGTAAAAGAAATTCATGCTGGCGGGGTTTTAAAAATGTTGCCATAGTGTACTCCCTCTGTTGTAGAGACATTTCAACCTCTCGTACCACTTCATGTTAGTCCGTCTCCACCGACCTCCCCTTGAGGTAAGCACTGAAATACTACGATATCAAAAAGTCTTTCCAGTTTTTAACGATGACTGGCTAGTTGGTCTATAATTCTTCGCAGTGCTGTGTTTCTTTTCCCCTCCTTTGGAATGAATATCATACTGACGTCCTTCCATTGTTAGGTAGGACAATGCCAGACTCGCCCTGAAAATCCATTCCAGCCATGGCAGAGTGAGCTCAAAGGATCCCTGCAGCAGCGCCGGGATAATCCCGTCTGGTCCGGGCGATTTAAACGGCTGGAAGGTGCGGATCGCCTACGCTATCTTCTCCTCGCCAACGATGTCACCAATGAGATCTTCCATTGATTCATCCCTTGTGGGTATTACGATGTTCTGGTCGTCGTTCTCTTCCTGGCTGGCTGGTAAATGGGTCTCCATTATTAGTTTGAGCGTCTCCTCTTAGTTTTGGGTGTGAGTTCCATCTTGTCTCCTAAGAGAGCTTGTTGTGCTAGGATCCTCGGAGAGCACTTTTCGCCATCTAGATGTTTCACAAATGCCCTCTAATTCTCCCGTGAATTTCGCGCTGGAACTACTATTCGCTCTGCTCGTCTCCTTCTTGAACCTGTCCAGGACCTTACAATACTCGTCCCATCTCTCTGTCGTTTTCTTCCTCTTCGCCTTCTGCTTTCCTTCCTTAGTACCTTTAGTCCTTGTGCGTCTGCCATGATTTGTTCGTCTTACGCTGCGGTGTCCGTTCCGGATATGCCTCCGAAAAGCCTCATTCATGCTCTCCGTAACAAAATTTCCTGCGGACTCCAGTTCCCTTGCTTCCGAAATAGGTCATCTAAGAGGCCTAAGCCTTCGCATATGTTCCCCGAAACTATCACATTTCGTCTTCCTGGGATACCTATACGGTATTTTTCCTCCTCTCTCGTGCTCAACCTGAAAACCCCATCCTCTGGTGATCCGAAAAGAAGCACTCGGTAGAGACTTTCCAGACTAAGGCTTCAAGCGAGTCACATGCGTTATCTCTATAACCTGTTCCTTGATCTGGTTGTAGAACCTTGGGGTGTTTCCCCTAATGCAGATAACCGAGTTTGTGGATAAATTTTAATCACTTCTAACGTTCGTGTCCGTGCTTCCCCATAGATCGTGGTGTGCGTTGGGGTCGCCTTTAAGTATGGGGTCGTGCCCCTTGGCCTCGCACCATCCGACAAAGGCCCGGACCATATCCCATGGAGAGGTTGTAATCTTCGTACGGTTGGTATATGGATGCCATGATAAAACTCTCTTCAATCATCATCCATTTCGGGATTACTTCGGTCCAGGAGAGCCACTTTGGTCCACGTCCGGTCCAAAATGGCCAGGATAACCAGTTCGGGCGCTGATGACAAACTTGCCCATTTCTTGCCCGCATCCCCTTAGGCCAAAGAGGGGCAATGCCACTGTTGCAGTTAGAGAAAAAGTTTAAAGCTTTCTTGTTACTGCAACCAATGACATTGACAGCTGTGAAGGAATTATATCCACACTTTCCGCTGGCTGCCAATGTGCTTGCATAATCCTCTCCTCAATCATCATCCATCTCTCAGTGGATAACCTGCCCTCGGGATTGCTCCGATCCAGGATAACCACTTCGCTCCAGATCTAGCCCAGAGTAGCCAGGACAATTGGTTCCGGCACTGATGACAAGCTTGTCGATTTCTTGACCCGCTTGCCTTCAGGCCAAAGAAGGTCAATGCCACTGATGAGTTGGAGAGTCAGTTTAAAGCTTTCTTTTTACCGGAACCAACAACCTTGACGCCTCGTTGCCATCTGACGCCCTCGAATTCTTTGAAGGAGCTATCTCCCCCTTTCCGCTGGCTGCAAATAGAGCTTGGATAATCTTCTCTTCAATCATCATCTATCTCTTAGTGAATAGTCTGCCCCCGGGGGTTGCTTCGGTCCAGGATAGCCACTTCTGTCCAGGTTAGGTCCAGGATAACCAGTACGGGCTCCGATGACAAGCTTGTCGATTTTTCGCCATTAAGCTTTTGCGGCTCGACTGATCACTGCCTCTTGCCACTTGAATTGGTACTTCCATCTGAGTGGAGTGCCCCTTTACTGGCAATATTGCGAGGACCCCTCATTCGCAATCTCATTTCCATGTGTAGCGTTTGTAGCAGTTCCAGTAGTCGTTTACGTTTGTACTTGTTTCAGTGTTCCGTTCCACGACAGTTGTATTAGTGTATATTCCGTAGCAGGAAGGCCACCGTAGCGCAGAGGTTTGCATGTCCACCCAACGACGTATATGAACTCTTGATCGTCACGCAATTCTATGTAGATTTAGCCATGTCCTTTCGTCTCTTCGTCTATCTGTCTGCTGAAAGCGCTCTAACTTTCAAAAGAATGAAGCTAGACGTTTGAAGTTTTGCACATGTATTTCCTATGAGTGTAGCTCGGTTTGAATTGTAAATGGGTTCATGTTTTGATATATCTGTTATATAAACCGATATTGGATCTTGACTTTTTGAGCCTCTTTCCTTATATGATTTGGCTGTGGCAAGTATGGTCTTAAAAGGTTCATTACCAGATATAGCTGCCATATAAACCGATCTCAGATCGTGATTTTTGAGTCTCTAAAGGGCGCAATTGTTATCCGACTTGGTTGAAATCTTGCAATAAGTGTTTTGTTTTGATTTTCAACAACTATGCCAAGTGTATATGCCGATTATACTTCTAGAGCCTTTACAGACTGTAATTCTTATTCGATTTGGCTGAAAATTTCCAGAGTGAATTTTTCTATGACCGCTGATATACGTGTCAAGTACGGTATGAATCATTCCAAGACCTGATATAGCTTCCATATAAACCGATCTCCCGAATATACTTCTTGAGCCTCTAGAGGGCGCATTCTTTATCCGATTTGGCTGAAATGTTGTATAACGTCTTTCCTTATGAACATTCGTGTCAAATGTGGTCTGAATCAATCAATAACCAATCTTCGAGAGGAGAGTCTCAGTGAGGAGTCAGGTGACACTGGCTCTTAATTAAATACTGAGTGCTAATGATACTCGAGATGACGAAGCGAGTTATTGGCGCCTTCACTTATATAGATTCGAATCATTACCTCGTTGCAGCAAAGGTTTGAACATGGCGAGGAAAGTACGATGTGACACTGCACGGTAGCTGGACATTGAAATGCTGCAAACAGATGGCACGACCAAGAGTGTCGAGATGCTATTGAAGCCAATGCGGTACATAAAACAACCCTGCAATCAGTAATAAGGCGCCAGATGAAGGAGAGGTATCGGGAGAAAAGGAAAGAGGAGAATCGTTTATTCCGCAGAAAGAAAAAAGAACTGGAAAGACGTGAGTGTAAGCAAATTGAGATGTAAGGGAGTAAGAACAGAGTCTGAAAATTCTACCAAAGAATTTAACATTTAACCAATGGCTTTGGTGCAGACACATCCTCCTGTAGAGACAAAAAAGGAAATGTGGTAACTAACACAGATAGCATGCTGAGGATATAGAAAGAATATTTTACCCAACAGCTAATGTCCGAAGAGAATACCGCGGAACCAATCCCTGATGATGGTACAGAATGTTTACCTCTTAGTCGGAATGAGGTCCAAGTAGCAGAGACCCGGCTAAAGAACAACAAGACAGCAGGAGCCGACGGGTTACCGCTGAACTATTTAAGACAAGAGGCGACACGTTGATAAGGCGTATGCTACAGCTTGTCTGCGCAATCTGGCTAGAAGAACGCATACCCGATGATTGGAACCTCAGCATACTATGTACTGTACACAAGAAAGGAGACAAGACGTAATGTGCCTACTACAAAGGAATAAGTCTTCTCCCCATTAATATTCTGCTGGATACGATTATATGAGATGCAGATGTGAATAGGTATGGCACATAACTCGCAAGACAACACATGCTACTCGCCTATGCCGACGACATGAATATCATAGGTCGCTCAGCGCAAGTAGCAACTACAGCCTTTGAAAGAATCGAAAGAGAGTCAGTGAAAATATGTCTGGCAATAAATGAAGATAAGAAGAAATGGATGGTTTCAACTCCCAAAACGCCTTGAACAACCGATCAGATAAAGAAAATAGAGAAAGTTGGGAACCACAACTTTGAGATAGTCATCAATTAGATAAAATCGATGACTATCTCTGACCTCGGCACCGCCGTAACCGAAACGAATGACACCAGTTTGAAATAAAGCGATTAAGTAAGCAGTTTAGAAACAAGGCCACCTCTCGACAGACGAAGTTAACACTATATAAGACACTGATATATGGTTCTGAGGCATGGGTACTTGTGAAAGCAGACGAGACAGTGCTTGGAGTGTTTGAGAGAAAGTTTCTGCACAAAATATATGGACCCGTTTGCGTTAAAGGGGAATATAGGCATCGTATGAACCACGAATTGTAAGACGACGAAAGCATCTCATTAGACTGGATGAAGAAGCTCCAGCAAAAAAGTCTTTTAAAGGCAAACACGGTGGTATACGCAAACCGACCAAAGAGATTATAGGATGAGCGCAAAAAATCGAGGAACGCTATTCTACGTTTGGAGAGTGGAACAAATGTTTTGTCATATCCAATTAAAGTAAAGTATAAAATCCCGATTTTACTTATAGAGTCCTGATTTTACTTATTAAGCCCCTATAGGGCGCAATTCTTTTCTGATTTGATTGAAATTTTGCACAATGGCATCTACTATGGTCTCTAACATCGAAGCCAAAAACGGTCCATAACCTGATATAGCTTCAATCTCATTGCAATTCTTATTCATTATCTCTTGTTTGCCTATAAAGAGATACCGGGCAAATAACTTGACAAATGCGATCCATGGTGGAGGGTACACAAAATTCGGCCCAGCCGAACTTAGCACGCTTTTACTTGTTAAATATGTTCACTCATATTTGTTTGGTTTGTGATTCACTTTTCGTTTGGGCTGTACTCGCTAGTCATTGCATTCACCTGCGAGTTCAAGGTGCCCAAAGACAGTTTGGCTCCCGAATGAAAGCATTTGCCTTAGGTCCAAACCTTAAGTCGCCGCATTGCGACGAGATAGTTAACCCTCGGGGGGGTTTTGTAGCTAAATCTTCTTCTACAATGTAGCCTTTTTTGTAGCCAAATATGAAGGCCTAAATCTCAATGTCAAATTTTTCACCTGTAGCCATTTCTTCCATCATTTTTCTTAGCAATTTATTGACATTGGCCTAATATGCCTAATACTGTTGCTAATGCTTGAGACACACCAAGTTCCTAAATCAAACCGCAAACCGGTCCCCATTAACAGTACTAACTGCTCAAAGGGGTCAACATTTTATTAATGGCTCTCTATTAGTTTATGAATATATTGTTGATGTTCTTTTGTTCTTCGATTTCGTTGGTTGTTTTTTTTTTGTGTCAGACACTCTCAAAGATTAATTATGTCAAATCTCAAGTTATTTATTATTTCTCCCAGCGAAATTCGTAATCAGGCAGTTAAATGATGGTTTTTATTGAAATTACTGCGCATTATACAAATCTATTATCAATATCTATTAGGCATATTGAACAATGGATTTAAAATGAAATTAATTAAGCTGCATGAAATATTCAATATTTTACACAAATCAATGAAATTTTGGGTAAGCTAAGGGCATCATGGGCTTTTACTTTCGGTCAGGTGAAACTGAACGATTACAAAAGGGAAATTATCAGGCATTGACATTAGTGTGGGAACCGAATTCTTTTATTTGAAGAAATGCAGTCTATTAAAATGTCACTAAAGTTGATATCAGGTGGCGGCATTTAGTCGTGTTTTGTGGGTCAATGTGGATCATTGGCCCAATGTTCTTGGATCATATGACTGCCGAATTTGGTTTATTATTGTTAAGCCCTTTAATTTGAGCCCCATATTGCCATGACCGGTAAATATGAACCGTTTGGAGGGTGTTTTGGGGATGGGGCGGCCGACGGCACTTTGCACTGAAAAAAAAATATCTAATTCGTTCTTTATTCCCAACGGAAATGAAGTTCAGTTTAGGGGTGCCTTAGATATAAAATTCGTTCTTTATACCCAACGGAAATGAAGGTCAGTTTAGGGGTGCTTTAGGGCTTACCCCAAAACACTTGACTCCAAAATTGGATATCACATTCGTTTTCTACTCTCAAACACCTTTCATTTGAGTCCCATATTGCCATAATAGGTCAAATAACCCGTTTGACGTATCTTTAGAAGGAAAGCGCCACCTAGACTTGAACGCAAATTTTAGTGTCATATTCGTAATCTACTCCCTAATACTTTCCATTTGAGTCCCATATAGCCATGGTCGGCTAATATGTCCATTTGGGGATATTTGGGTGTGGGCGACCTCCCATTACTTGGACCTAATGTTTCTACTATCTACTGCTATACTTTTCATTTGAGTCCCATATTGACATGAACTTCGAATATATCTGTTTAGAGGAGTTTTGGGATCCCCCCAATTTTAATACCATATTCGTTTTTTTGGTCTCCAAAATCTTTCATTTGATACCCTTATTGTACCCATCGGACCACTTTCGGATACGGGCGGCGTTTTTGTGCTAAGGGGGAGGGTCTGCCTCCACCCGATATCCAAAAATTATATAGCCTATGTTTACTTCCAGACAAACGTACGCAATCGGTTCAACCACGTATCATATAGTCATAATGGGTCTAATGGCGTTTTTGAAGAGTGGCGTGACCCCTATACTTCGATCTGATTTTGTATGCCAGATTCGAAATCTACTCCCGAATAGCTTTCATTCGAGCCCCATATTGAAATGAACGTCCAAAATGTCTGTTTGGGCGAGTTTTGGGATTGGGACGGCCCGATGGGTACTTAGACCTAAAATTTTAATACCACATTCGTATTCTACTCTCCAATACTTTTCATTTGATACATATATTGTCCCGATCGATTCACTTTTGATTTTGGGTTGTTTTTGGCATAAGGGGGAGCGTCCGTCCCCCTTCCGAAACCGAAAAATTTTATAGCCATTGTTTCCTTCCAGACCAACCTACACAATATGCGAAAATTTTGAGAAAATCGGTTCTGCCGTTTCTCAGTCTATACGGAACAAACAAACCGAGTCCCATATATCAGTGATTGGCTAATGTGCCCATTTTGGGCGTTTTTGTGGGGGTGGGGTGACCCCCTATTCTTCAACATGAATTTGTGTGCCAGGTTGGTTATCTATTCCCGCATACTTTTCATTTGATACCCATATTGTCCTTATCGATCCATTTTTGATTTTGGGTGGTGTTTTTGGGGTAACGGTGGAGGGTCCGCCCTCTTCCGTAATTATAAAGCTTATTCCTACTTCCTGACCATATTCATAATCTACTCCTGAATACCTTTGATTTGAGTCCCATATTGTCATGATCGTCAAATAAACCTATTTTAAGGGATTTTGGAGCTGGGGCGGTCCCCCAGTTAATTGGACCCAACTTTTATTATGAAATTCGTACTCTACTCTTGAAAACCTTTTATTTGAATCCTATATTGTCCCGATTACTCCACTTTTATTTTTGGCTTGTAATTATGTGGAAAGGGGGAGGGTCCGCCCCCTCTCCCGATATCAAAAAATAATATAACCTACGTTTCCTTCCAGACCAACCTACACAATTGAGGAAAATTTCAAGGTAATACAAACAAACACAAATCGAATTTAATATATACTTGACATAAGTCCACCATGCAGCTTACAGTCTCCCAGAAATTTCGGGAAACCTAAAATACTACCTAAGTAGTCTGATGACATGACCTTCGATTATTTTTTCTGCCCTAGCTGTACTCACACATGTTGCTGTGTCTTTGACAGCGATGATTTCAACGACATTCCTCAGCGCTTTTCACTCATCTATCAGTCAAAGGTGATTTTCCCTAATAGCTCATGTCAGCACCACTTCCGTCATTGCTTTACCATATTGTTTTTATGAAAAGATTAAGTCGTAAAATTCTTTCGCAAGTAAAATGTTGGTTTTCCATTGGAAATGTTCCCAGGAAATAACAAATTAATTAACTCATTAAGTCTTTACACGGTGTGTTGGAAGTGAGCGAGTGAGTAGGCCTGGCTGCTTCTTTGGTTTTGTTGAACCTGTCCCACACATTGTGGTTTTTGTTTTTTTTTTTTTTTCTTCTTTTTTTTTAAGCAAATTTATCTACTCGTATTTTGAGGAAAATCCCTCATTTATTACAAATCAATTTACATTTATTGCATTCATGTTGAGGTGTTATCAGTGGAAAACCTTAGAATGAAGTTATAAAAAAAAATTAGATATTCAAAATGCGGACGCAAATGGTTAGGCGGGGCTGAATCTTTTATACCCGTCCCCATGGATGACACGTTCTTCGAAAGACTTTTTCAAATATATCTCTTACATACAGATGGACTGATACAAATCGACCCTACTTGTCATGACTATTAGAAGTCATAAACAAGTAAAGACGTGCTAAGTTTGGCCGGGCCGAATCTTGTATACCCTCCACCATAAACCGCCACCGTGGCGCAGAGGTTAGCATGTCTGCCTATGACGCTGAACGCCTAGATACAAATCCTAGCGAGAACATCAAAAAAATGTGTTTTTCCCCCTCCTAATGCTGGCAACATTTGTGAGCTACTGTGCCATGTAAAAACTTCTCTCCAAAGACGTGTCGTACTGCGGCACGCCGCACGGACTCGGCTATAACAAGGAGGTCACTTATCATTGAACTTGAACGTGAATCGGACACCACTCATTGATACGTGAAAAGTTTGCCCCTGTTCCTTAATGGAATGTTCATGGGCAAAATTTGCATTTTCCCCATGGTTCGCATATGTCAAGTTCTTCCCCCGTTATCTTTTTATAGGCAGGCAAAGGATAATGGAGAAGAGTTGCTTTGCTATTGCTGCTATATCAGTATGTGGATCAATCCGGACTATAAATGGTTTGGATGATGGAGACCATAGTAGAAGTCATTGTGCAAAATTTCAGGGTAGTCCTATGGGGGCTCAAGAAGAAAAATCGGGAGTTTAGTTTATATGGCAGCTGTAGCAGATTATGAACACATTCAGATTATAATTGGTTCGTAGGTTGAAGATCGGGTCGTTATGCAACATTTCAACCGAATCTGATAAAAACTGCATACTCTAGGGGCTCAAGAAGTGCATTCGGGTGATCGGTGTATATGGGAGCTATATCAGGTTTTCACCCAATTCAAGCCATATTCAAAACGTATGTTGAGGGTTGCAAAGGAAGTCACTGTTCAAAGTTTCAGCCAAATCAGATAAGAATTGCGCTCTCTAGAGGGCCAAGAAGTATAATGGGATATCGGTTTACATGGGAGCTTTATCAGTTTTTGAACCGGTTCGGACCAACCTTGCCACATCTGTCATAAGATGTCATAAAATACCATACAGTACAAAATTTCAGCCAAATCGGATCACAATTGTGACCTCTGGGGACTCAAGAAGTCTAATCGGAAGCTGGGTTAGTTTGAAAGGGTTGCCCACCAAAGGTGAGTTCACTCGGAGGCCAGTTTAGCCCATTGTGTTACTCTAGATATAAAGGGATGAGAAAGAAGATGTGAGACCTCGGACTAGAAGTTATACTCAAATAAAAGAAAAACAAGAGGAATGGAGATCCCGAGCGTGAGGTGAAGAACGCCCATTTACATGCAAGCAAAAAATCTCAAAAGACCTACGTTCGCAAGTTCACTCAGAAACGGCTCCACAGAAAGAAAAGCCTACGTCCCTGCAGACCCGGACATGAACATGAACGGACATGAGCCAGTGCTCGATAGTCTCCTCCTCCTGCTCATCGAGGCAACTCCAACAGAAGTCATTGTGCGGTATTCCCATGCGAGCCGCCATGCGGCACAGTGCCCGGTTATAACCTTTGTTAAGGCACTCATCGATCTCTTATAGAACGCCAGCAACTCCCTCGTCCTCCTCCAGTCGATGAGAGGCTAGAGTGCCCACCGAGTCCCATCTTGCCATCGACGCTGACCGTCCTCTCTACTGTGCTCAGTAGCTCGATAAATGACACGTAGGCAAGAACGGTGGCTGGTCCGCCCTGCGCAGACGAAACCCTCCTGGCGCACTCGTCCACCCTCTCATATCCTGGAATCCCCTCATGTACAAGAACCCATGTCAGCGTTACATCGTGGACCCGGAGCATATCCAAGGACTCTAAACAATCCGCCACTCATCTCTACCTCACCATCGTCGACCCCAAGGCTTTGAGCGCCGACATACTGTCCACATAAATCCTGAGTTTTAAGGGCGGTAAATCCCTTACCAGAATTTCTCTTGCGGCTACTGTAATGGCATAGACCTCTTCCGTAAAGATCAGCAGTCGCAGAGACATACCGATATTCAGTGCGTCAGAGTAGACCCTCAATCCAGTCCCTGACTCCATCTTGGAGCCATCGGTGTAGATCGAGGTCTCATTCACCGCAAGTACATTATTCGCTCGCCATTCATCCCTCCCAGGAAAACGAATCGCGAATGCCCTCACCCCAGTCGGTCCTGGTGCCAGGTAATCGGAGATCCTCCGTGCTTCTTCAGCCTAAGTGCGATCTTGGCGGCGCAGTTCCGAATATAGGCCTCAATGGGCTGATGCATACGTCATATCAGCGTGTCTTAAATAATTCTTACTTAAATAGTCCAACGGGCAACCCATTGGCACCTGCTGCCTTGTTGGTTCTGTGGTATCCTCTTCATCGCCATCGTCGGGCTCTAGCAGCTGGGTAAAATGTTCTTTCCATATCCTCAGTACAGCACTGGCGGATGTGCCTGCACCAAAGCCATCGGTTTGATGTTTAATTATTTGGTGGAATTTCCGGACTTCATTTTGACTCCCGTACATCTCAATTCGCTCACACTCACGCCTTTCTTTTTCTTCTTGGGGTTCAAGAAGTTAAAACCGGGGATCCGTTAATATGGGGGCTGTACCAGTTTATAGACCGATTCGTATCATTCTTAGCATATGTGTTGAAAGTCAGAACAGAAGTCCCAGTGACAAAAAGTAGCCACATCGGACGAAAGTGAAGGCTCCTGAGGCTCAGAAATTCAAATCCTGGTATACGTTTTTATGCGGGATATATAATTCTATAAATCGACTCGGATCATGCTTTGCATGAATGTTGAAAGTCAGATATCAAGTTTTTGTGTCAAGTTTCAACCCAATCGAATAAAATTTAAGGCCTCCAAGGGCCCAAGTAGTCAAAATCAGAAAGCTAAGTTTGGTTCAAATTAGTCCATAACCGGATATAGCTGAGATATAAACCGATCTTGGATCGTGACTTCTTGAGCCACTAGAGGGGGCAATTCTCATCCGATTTAGTTAAAAATTTTACATGAGGTGTTTTGTTTTGAGTTCCGACAACTGTGGTAAGTATGGTTTAAATCGTTTCATGACCTGATGTAGCTGCCACCTTAACCGGTATTGGGTCTTGACTTCTTGTGCTTCTAGATGGCGCAGTTCTTATCCGATGTGGCTGGAATTTTGCATGAAGTGTTTTGTTATGACATCCGACAATCAGTCTATAACCTGATATAGCTAACATATAAACCGATCTTGGGTCTTGACTTCTTGAGCCGCTGGAGGGCGTAATTTTTTACCACTTTGGCTGAATTTTTATATGATGTGTTTTGCTCTGACATCCAACAACTGTGCCCAGTACGGTACAAATCAGTCCCTAACCTGATATATTTGCCATATAAACCGATCTTGGATATTGATTTCTTGAGCCACTAGAGGGCGCAATTCTCATCCAATTTCGCTGAAATTGTACATGAGGTGTTTTGTTATGAGTTCCAGCAAATGTAGTAGGTATTGTTCAAATCGGTCTATAACCTGAAAAGGCTGTCATATAAACCGATCTTGGGTCTTGACTGAGGGCGCAGTTCTTATCCAATTTGAAATTTTGCACATGTCGTTTTGGTATGATTTCCAAAAGCTCTGCCAAGTATGGTCTATATCGGTTCATAACCTGGCATAGCTGCCATATAAACCGATCTCCCAATTTGACTTTCTGAGCCTCTTGACTTGTACGGCATGACAAGTGCGGTCCATTATGGTCAATAATTTGATATAGCTCATATATATTTGAAAAAGTCATTCAAAGAACTTGACAATTGCGGTCAATGGTGGAGGGTATATCAGATACTTGTTTTAATATAGAAACCATCAAATGCAACACGACATTAAAACAGTTTCCGGAAATCTCACTCATAAGAATTTTGACAAAATTTTTTCTTTAATTTTTTTGGATATAAAAAATTTCCCACTTTTCGAAGAGCCAATTTTATCCAAAAACATGGCCTTTTAATGAGGCCAAATTTTTTATACCCAACACCATAGGATGGGGGTATACTTGTCTAGTCATTCCATTTGTAGTCTCTAGGAATATTCGTCTAAGACCCATACAGTATATGTATATTCTTGATCGCCTCGACGTTCGGAGTCGATCTAGCCATTTCCGTCCCGAAATCACGATAGCGGTCGAACCCGTAAAGCTAGCCGCTTGAAATTTTGCACAGATTCTTAATATTGATGTAGGTCGCTGGGGATTGCAAATGGGCCATATCGGTTCAGATTTAGATATAGTTCCCATATAAACCGATCTCCCGATTTGATTTCTTGAGCTTCTGGAAGCCGCAATTTTTGTCCGATTTGGCTGACATTTTGCATGTAGTGATCTGATATGACTTCCAACAACTGTGCCAAGTACAATTCATATCGGTCTATAACCTGATATAGCTCCCCTAACTTGGTTGAAATTGACCTTGTAGTGTTCTGTTATGACTTCCAACAATTGTGCGAAGTACGGTCAAAATCGGTCTATAACCTGGTATAGCTCCCATATAAACCGATCTCACGATTTGACTTCTTTAACCCGCAGGGAGCCGAAATTTTTGTCCGATTTAGCTGAAATTTTGCATGTGATGTTCTGTTATGACTTTCAACAACTGCACCAGGTAAGGTTCAAATCGGTCAAGAACGTGATATAGCTCCCATATAAACCGATCTCCCGATTTGACTCCTTGTTGCCCCTAGAAGCCACAAAAATCGTCCGATTTGGCTAAAATTTTGCAGAAAGTGTTCTCTTTTGACTTCCAACAACAGTGCCACGAACCGTCCAAATCCGTTTATAACCTGATTTAGCTCCCATATAAACCGATCTCCCGATTTGACTTCTTGAGTCCCTGGAAGCCGTCTTTTCATCCGATTCGGCTAAAATTTTGTATGCGATGTTCTATAACCAAATACGGTCTATAACCTGATATTGCTCCCATGTAAACCGCTCTCTCGATCATTTTTGTTCGGTTCCTAGAAACTTTAATTTTTGCAGGTTTGACAGAAGTTTGGTATATTGAATAAAATTATTCAACAAAATTTATGTTGTATAAATTTTTAGCATAATCCATGGTGGTGGGTTCCCAAAATTCGCCACGAGCGAACTTGGCACGCTTTTACTTGTTTTACTTCACGCTAATCCAAATTTTCGTTAAGATATTATCATTGAGATACCCTTTTCCTAACTAGAGCTTGAAGAAGACAGCTCTATTCTTGAGTATTTTTTACCCAATCGTCGTTAATGTGTTAAAGTTAATTGCATACATTTGATCTAATTTATAATTACCATTATTATTGGTGTAGCTCACAAAATGAAACTTTTTAATAATTAATAGCTGTCTAATTCGCACCTAGCTACAAGCAACCGCTTTTAGACCATTTGTCTCTTATTCAATGTACAGCTTGGGGCGGATGTGTTTTGTTTTCTTTGTTAGGCCCTCCCACATATTATGGAATACTTTGCGCAGGCGCCTGGTTATGGCAAACGCAAACTCTATTAGTGCCATAGTGTCACAACCATGCGTTACAATTTAAATAGGAAATTTCCGTTTGTACACACCAATGGAGACAGACTATAGAGTTGCGTTAGTTTAAATGCTGAAATTGTAGTTTATGATGAAAAAAAAAAACATAAATTAATTACCTAAATGTAATGTTAATGAGCAAAAACAATAAGAAATTGAATAAATTAAATACCTAACATAGCTTTCCGAAAAAGGGCTGTTAACAATTTTTTTTTACTAATCATAATAATCATTTTTTTCTTTTTCTTTTTCAGGTATGCTTGAGGCTTCTTTAAGCCAAAATTTCACAAAGGAAGTAAAATATTTCAACTATTTGGGAGGTTTAAAGGTGAGATAGCTCTAAAATTACCTATTCATACCAGAAGATTTTTTTAATGGCCGAAAAATCCAATTTTAGTACTGATAAAGTGATATGGGTATTAATTTTTGAGTTATACAATATCATCAATTAAACGCTGGAGTTGGTTTTTGTTATTCCCACCACCAAAGGATGGGGTGAAATCTCCATTTCCGACCCTAAAAGGTATATATATTCTTGATCAGCGTAAAAATCTAAGACAATCTAATGTCCGTAAAGATAGAGTTTAGTTTAACTAGCAGAGACACAAACCCATACAATTAGCAGCACCCTGCTACGAGCTTAGCAGAGCTATGCTAACAATTTAACAGAAAATATCTAAAAATAAAATCAAGAAAAATAATGAAAAAATTCAGAAGAAACGACAACAAGAGCACTAAAGGGACCACAAACATTGCGAATTTTGTAAAAAAATTTCCAACAAAGTAAAAAAATGCATAAGGGACAAATCTACAACATCAAAAAGTCTAAAGCGAAAAGTGGGAAAACTAAGAGGGCTGCTGGCTACCCACCTATAGTGAAGGAAACTCTTGGTGCCTAGGATCTAAGTCAAAAAGCAAAATATCCAAAAAGTCGACAGTATTTGCGAAGACATAACTACATGCTGTCTAAGCAATACCTTCTGGGCTATTATCGCAGTGACCATCCAAATAATCATCTTGTGGATGGGTATCCACCGCCCGGATCCCTTGAGGTGGATTTACACGATCTAGAGCGTGAGATTCAGCGCTACAAGAGAGAACACTAGATCAAGCGGGTCCAGAAAACATTCATGCAGACACGGTAACAGATGCGGTGAATAGCTACCGAGTGAAAGTAATCCTTGGAGTGCGACCACCTCCCATTGCACCTGAAGAAATTGACCTCCCCCGACAAAGCAGTGTATTTATGGCTCAATTACGATCCGGCAGATGCAGCGGCCTCAACTCCTACAGAGCAAGGATTGATGCCAACGGATGTATGTCCCGATTGTGACCAGGGATCACATGACACACGTCACCTGTTCAACAGCTCAGCCAGATGCACTCGTCTTGGACCCAGATCCCATCTTAGTCGCAGAGGTCCTTGATCTTGACACTAAATAGAATCAGGCAAATGAAAGATAGAACACAACACTCTGCTACAACAACAACCAAGGCGTCTGAGGGAATCGAACGCACGACCCCCCAGCATACTGGCAATCCGAGTATGCTACCAACTCGGTTATCGGTTCTATGTCGCTTTCATGTATCTGCTTTCAAGTTCCCCTGTTAACTGGTTAAACTTGGTAAAGCAGAGCTTTTATAGCCCATTATTTATTCGTTGCACAGACAACCCGTAAAATGTTCATAGAAACCGTATCAAAGGCAACGTGCCCATTGCAAGTAACAGTAAATTGTTTGTTAGAACCATAACGTAAGGTGTGATTTCAAAAAAGTTTCAGTTAATTTATTTAGTTCTAGTTTAGACAAAAATCTTTAAACTAAAAGGAAATACAAATATTTAAGTTGATTGTGAACTATAAAAGCTCTACTCTTACGGCAATTACCAGCCAGTTTTGTGTTCACACCTAGTTTCGCATCATGGCAATTTTTTATTTTGTTGTATTATTATTGGCTGTGCTCTTAGGTTCTTGTCAAGCCATGCGTCGGTAAGTGTGCTTGGTAAAAATTGCTTCGAAAATTTGTCATAATCTGTTATTTAGTTTTCCGACAAAAGGTCGATTTGGTCGATAAAGACCAGATTACCTCCTTGGATCAGATAATCTCGATGGAACGGCATAACACATTTACAGGAAATTTGAATAAGAAATCTTTAAAAATCCGAATAACTTGTCAATGTCATATATCTTGGAAATTTAAATAAATGAGAACCTAACTCGCGGTATAGTTGTAAATGTTCTGTAGAGGCCTTTTCCTCGATATCCTCACAGTTACCGCAGAAATTTTTACTTGCAACCTTTAGTCTATGAGAGTGTTACCCTATCAGACATTGACCTGTTATGAACGATGCTATGACCGAGACTTCTATTCTAGGCAACGACATCAAAGCGGTAGACTTCTTCAAGTCTAGATTGGGCCACATAGTTTTGGATCCGTTTTCCTTCGAGCCGCACCCTGAACACTTAGCTAACATGTCGCTTGAGACATGACCACTGATTCCAGTTCCCCTAGAATGTTTGAGATAGTTTCTAGTCTCACATGCTCGTCCGCTATACAATTCCCTGGAACATTTCATTGGCCCGGTAACCAAATCAAGTGAATTGTTAACTTTCCAGCCATCTCGTTGAGAGTTCTACGAAAGTCGAGGGCAGTTTTTGGATTCAGAAATATATGTTCCCTTGAGATTCAATGGCGGGTTGGCTGTCTGAAAAGATATTTATGCCAATCGTCGTTGTATTAACCATTCCATTACTTGTTTAACTGCAAGGATATCAGTTTGATGCACACTTCAATGGTCGGGTAACCTTCTAGATATCACCAGTCCTAGTTCTTCAAAGTACATCCCAAAACTCACCTGGTCGCCTAGTTCAGAACTATCCGAAAAGAAGTCTATGTAACTTCTATTACCAGGGATACTTTAGTTTCTATCGGTTCTGTCGGGAAAGTGTTAAAGTACTTTTTGTCAAAAAGAGGCCCAGGCAGGGTGTAATACAGACTGCCCGAAATATCGGGCATTGTATCAAGGTTAACACATTGTCCGCAGCTGCCACATGGCCAAAGTGAAAGCTCCCTTAGCCTCAAAGCAGTGATCGCAGCAATATTTGTCCAGAGCCATTAGGTGTAGCAGTAAAGTCAATGCATCAGATGGTGTCGTCCTCAGTGCAACTGTGTGGCACACACAAGCCATACTTTGGTTTTTGTTATTGAACAGTAGGTGGACTTTTGAAGCGCTGTTCACCAGACTACAAGACCATTTAGCATAAGCCATCGCATAACCAAAGAGAGGAGATATCCGCCTATGACGATGAACTCTTGGGTTCGAATCTTGGCGAGACTATCAGAAAAAAATTTCAGCGGTGGTTTTCCCCTCCTAATGCTGGCAACATTTGTGAGGTACTTTCCCATGTAAAACTTTCCCGCAAAGAGGTGTCGCACTGCGGCACGCTGTTCGGACTCGGACTTGAATCGGACTGGACTCATTGATATGTGAGAAGTTTGTCCCTGTTCCTTAGTGGAATGTTCATGGGCACAAAAAAAATTTTTATTTTTTTTGTTGTATTTGTATAACCAAAGAGAAAGCTCCCTTGGCCTTACAATAGTGGTCACACCAATTTATGGAGCCACAATGTCTAGAGGCATTAGGTGTAGCATTGAATTCAGTGAAAGCCGATGGTATCATCCAAAGTGCGTCTGTGATGCACAAACAAGCCATTCTTTGAATCCGTTTGACTATTGAACGGTAGGTGGACTTTTGAAGCACAGTTCACCAAACCACAACACCATTAAGCATTACAGGTCCGACAACTGCGGTACATAACCAGTACATGACACGCGGTTTAAACCTCCAACTTTTGCCAATGGCTTTCTGGCTGGTGTTTAGGGCAAGAGTTGTCTTTTCTGTCATTTCCAAAATGTGCGATTTGAAGTTCAATTTTCTGTCCAGCAAACCACCCAAAGATCGGTTTGCATGGGAGCTATATCAGGTTATAGACCGATTCAGACCATATTTGGCACGTATATTAGAGGGCATAGAAGAAGTCACTGTTCAAAATTGCAGCTAAATCGGATAAACTTACGCCCTCTAGAGGCTCAAGAAGTGAAATGGGGTGATCGGTTTCCATGGGAGCTACAGGGTGGCTGATGAAAGCCGCTACCAAAAAAAAATGTAATAACTTTTTTTCTATTTAATAATAATAATTTAATAATTAATTTAATTAATTAATTAATTAATTTAATTAATAATAATTTAATAATTAATTTAATAATTTAATTTAACATGAATAAAAGAAAAATGTATTCCATACACCGAAAAAAAAATGTAGCAATATTCATCATTGTAGCAATATTCATCAGCCACCCTGTATATCAGGTTTTAGACCGATTCGAACCATACCTGGTACATCCATTAAAAGTCATAGAAGACATCCTAGTATAAAATTGCAGCCAAATCCGATAAGAATTACGCCCCCTAGAGGGTCAAGAAGTAAAATCGGGAGATCGGTTTAAATGGGTTCTATATCAGGTTTTGAACCGATTCGTACTAACTTGGTACATCCATTAAATGTCCTAGACTACGTCATAGTACAATTTCAGCCAAATCCAATAAGAATTGCGCCCTCTAGAGGCTGATGAAGTCGGGACGTCGATTTATATGGGGCTTTATCAGGTTTTATACCGATTCAAACCATACTTGGCACGTAAGTTGAAGGTCATCGTATTCAGCGATGAGGCTCTTTTTCTGGTTGAAAAGCTTCATTAATAAGCAAAATATGCGTTATTGGTCAGACACCAATCCACACGAACTCCATGATTTGTGATTGCATCCCGAAATACTGACGTGTTGCTGTGGTTTATGGGCCGGCGGCGTCATTGGGCCGTACTTCTTCCGCGATGATAAAAAACGGCACGTTAATGTAAATGGGAATCGCTACCATTCAATGTTAACAGATTATTTTTGCACCAAATGGATGATATGGACTTGGTGGACATGTGATTCCAACAGGACTACGCCACAATGTCACAATCAATTTATTGGAAACCAATAAACCTAGGAGGATTTCCGACTACCTGGCCAGTGCCAGCTGGAGTGACGGCATTCGCGATTCGATTTCCTGAGAGGAACAGATGGGGGCGAATGCTGTACTTGAGGAAGATGAGACCTCGATCTGTACAGATGGCTTCATTGCTGTGCCATTACAGTGACCACAAGAGAAATTCTGGTATGGGACTTACCGCCCTCGAAACTCAGATTTTATGTGAGCAGTATGGCGGCGCTCAAGGCCTTAGGGGCGAGCATGGTGAAGTCGAGATGCAAGGCGGATTGTTTGGAGTCCCTGGATAGGCTCAGGGCCCACGATATGACGCTGGTATGGGTTCCTGGGCATGAGGAGATTCCAGGTAATGAGAGGCCGGACGAGTGCGCCAGGAGGGGTTCGTCTGCGCCGGGCGGACAAGTAATCGGTCTTGTCTACGTACCGAACGAACCAGATTTGTTGAAGGAACAGTTAATTTCCGACAGGGGGTGCCATAAGCTCCGGCCTTTTGTACACCAGTGCTTGCGTGGTGACGGGCGTTTCTTCACACCCCACGGGTTCTCCATTCCTCCTGTCTTTCTTTTATTCTTGTATAACCTCTAGACCGAGGTCGGGCGGACCAGTCATCGGTCTTGCGTATGTGCCATTGGTCGAGCTACTGAAGACAGTAGAGAGGATGGCCAGCGCGGCGTCGGTGGCGAGATGGGACTCGGTGGATAGTTGACGGACTGCAAGGGCGCTATGGCCGGTCATCAACCGGAGGAGGACGAGGGAGTTGCTGGCGTTCGATAAGAGGTCGATGAGTACCTTGACAGGGGTCATAACCGGGCACTGTGCTATAGACCGCATGGCGTCGCCCACGGGAGTAGAGCACAATGACATATGTGGGAGTTGCCTCGATGAGGATGAAGAGGAGACTATTAAGCACTTGCTGTGTTCATGTCCGGGTCTACAGAGACGAAGGCTCTCCTTTCTGGAGAGCTGAATCTTCTGCGATCTGGGAGAACTTGCGAAAGTACCGGGGGGTGCCATAAGCTCCGGCGTAGGTACATTTGTACAATATTTGCGTGGGAATGGGCGTTCTTTCACCATCCGATCGGGTTCTCCATTCTTCCTGTCTTTCTTTTATTCGTATATAACCTCTAGTCCGAGGTCTCACATCTTCTTTCTCTTCCCTTTCTCTCTAGGGTATCACCATCCGCTCGGGTTCTCCATTCTTCCTGTCTTTCTTTTATTCGTGTATAACCTCTAGTCCGAGGTCTCACATCTTCTTTCTCTTCCCTTTCTCTCTAGGGTATCACCTTTGGTGGGCAGCCCACTCAACCTAACCTAATCATGCTTACGGTTATATTGATGCCTAGAGTTTCCAGCACCTTGATGATTGACAATAACTCTACAGTATTGTAGGAGATCTATCTATGTGGCCAAATAGGTCAAAAGTGCTGTTGAATTGGACTTGTTCTTGCTACATGAATTCTGTTGCCTAAACAGGTGATCTACATGAATCTTCACCCAGTTATATGTAACTATCCTCCTCTCTAGAGTTTGCACCATAGAGGATGCCAGATTAATGGGATGAGAATCTTTTGTTTAGAGAGATACGGTTACCTGCTTCTGAAATGAATATCACATATGTTTCCTTCCATACCACAAGTATGTGTGTTCAATGTCCATAACTCCTCCTGGCTTTCCCATTCGAGTCATACGACTCCTGAGGGCCAATACGTTGAGCTTTTCGCTGCGCACGATGGTTTGTCACAACTAATGAACGAAGAGACACATATCGCATGTGTCCAAGGGCACCAAAAACATACTCTTGACCTTTTTTTAACTTCACATCCTGAAAAGTATGAAGTTAATACTCTTGCACTTCTTGGTAACTCCGATCACTGCATTGTTTCAACATCTTTTTCGTATTCTACTCTTCGTACTGCTTCCTCCCCAGTCCCGAAGTGGTTTCAGGTGCCAATGTGCTTAGGCGCGAAACGTTCGCTGACCCGGTTGATAAGGCTAACCTGTTGGCTGATATATTTGCAGGGAACTCTTCCCTGCCGGATAGCAATCAACCACTCCCCTCAATCGAAAATGTATCTTGCATCATGCCCCAATTTTTTTTTTCGAACTCGTGGAGTTAAAAGTGTTCTTGAAAATCTAGACGTTAATAAATCCCCGGGCCCGGATGTCATATCAATACTTGTCTTACGCAAGTGTTCTTCGACGCTCGCTCGTCCATTGCGCAACCTTTTCAATTTTGCCTACCGTGCGGGAGTCTTCCCGGCGCGTTGGAAGGTTACGAACGTTCACCCAATACCGAAGAAGGATGAGGCCGAATTATCGGCCAATTGCGAGAGCATGGTTAACCACCATTTTGTGAGGTTTTTAGAATCTAACCGTCTTCTTAGGGACCAACAGTATGGGTTCCGCAGAAATCGCTCTACGGGTGACCTCATGGCACTTCTGTCGTAACATTGGAGTCGCTCAATCCACCAGTTTGGTGAGAGTAAGGTTGTGGCTCTGCATATCTCCATGGAATTTGATAGGGTCTGGCACGGTGTACTACTATCAAAGCTTGTCGCACTTGGTGTCGGTAATGGATTCGTTCGATTTATTTCGAGCTTTCTCAGATATGGCATTATTCGAGTCGTTATAGATGGGTTCTCATCCAATGACCACAAATTGACTGCAGGTGTACCCCAGGGCTGTGTTCTTTCTCCTTCTCTTTTTCTAATTTTCATCAATGATCTGTTGGGTCAGACATTGAATCCGATCTACTCATTTGCAGATGACAGTAATCTCTGTCATTCGTACTTATTCGACCATAGGCCAAGTCTTCGAGAGATTGAGGACAAGAGGCGGGCTATGGACGATACACTCTGCCAGGATTTTCTGGCCATTTCTGAGTTGGGTCGAATCAATCGAGTAGATTTTAATGCACGGAAGACTCAGTGCTCCTTGTTGTCACACAAACGATTCGCTGACCCATTACGATCATCTATGTCTATCAACGGTGTAGATGTTGAGCAATCAGAAGCTCTTGATGTTCTGGGCATGAAAATACAAAGTGATGTCCGTTGGGCTAAACATGTATTCGAAGTGTCGAAAGAAGCATTCAAGCATGTTTAGGCTTTCTTAAACGGTGTAAGAATTACTTCACTTCGTCTGATTTTCTTAACATCTACACCACTTTCATAAGGCCGAAAATGGAGTACAACTGGAGCTTAAAAATCATCCCTGGAGCTACTGGACCATGTACAGAGGACAGTGGTGGCGTTGATTGGGGACAGTGGGGTATCCAACTCTATTGCCTCCCTTGTACATCGTCGCAATGTGGTTTGTTTCGCGCTGTTCTATCGATACTTTTATGGTGTGTGTTCGTCTGATATTCGTCTTCTTATTCCTGATGTAAGGATATATTGGTTGCCCAAAAAGTAATTGCGGATTTTTTAAAAGAAAGTAAATGCATTTTTAATAAAGCTTAGAATGAACTTTAATCAAATATACTTTTTTTACACTTTTTTTCTAAAGCAAGCTAAAAGTAGCAGCTCATAACTGACAAAAGAAAGAATGCAATTACAGAGTCACAAGCTGTGAAAAAATTTGTCAACGCCGACTATATGAAAAATCCGCAATTACTTTTTGGGCAACCCAATATGTCAGGGATACTAGACATTCCAGGAACTCACAGGCGTTTGTAATTGATGGGCCAGCGGACCGCGCAATGCATTATAGAGAATTCTTATTTGGCCCGAACCGTTCGTATGTGGAATCGACTTCCGGCTAATGTGTTTCCCATCCAAAGGGTTAAGACAAATGTCAATAAGCATTACATCCTTTTCTTCCACTCCAATTCCTAATTTCCTCTCGCCAACGCAATGCACTGCATTCATAGGGGACATCCCCTGCGTGTTGGCTGACAGAAAAAAAAGAGCTCGTTCCGTTCCAGGGGACCGATCGCCGCGGGAACATGGTGGCCATTGGTTATTTAAAGGCGCCAATAGCTCGCATTGTCATATCGAAGATCATAGGCATTCAGTATTTATGCAAGTGACGGTGCCGCCCGGCCTCTTTCCACTCGACACCGCTGATTGTCCGCGACTGCCGTTGCAGCTACTCCGTATGGAGCATTCCACTATCCACAACCTGTGAACTGCCGTTGCAGCTACTCCCTATGGAGCATTCCACTATCCTCAGCCTGTGGACGCGCCCGATAGCTCGCAACTAAGATTCTCGTGATAGCTATCAGCACCACACAGATCGGACTTCAAAGTTCCAGCCTGTGTGGTGTTCACAGCTATTCCGTGCCGGGCTGTTGGCTAGTCTAACTTTTTTTGAAACTGTTTTGCTGTGTAAATATTCGCAAAAGATTTTTCTTTACACTTCCAAGTCTAATTTGAATTTTACACATAGCCATTAACAAAACAAGGAAGCACGCAGGAAGGCGCTCATAATATTTCTCATTTCAAGGCATAATTGTAGAGGCGGTCTCTTATGACATATGGTCTTATGTCGATTTGTTATGCTATGCAAATTTCATTTACAGATGGGAAAAAGTACTTATGTTCAGTAGCTATGGAAATGAAATAGCAGTCTTCAGTAATAATAAGAAAACATAAAGACAAGTAAATGCTCTTTGCTACGCTGCCCTTTTGCGTAACCCTGATTTCCTCTTTTCATTGACCATATTAAAATAAAAGTATTTCCGTTTACAATAAAGATGTGTGTGTGTGTGTGTGTGTGTGTGTGCGTGTGTTTGTGGTTATTTTTTGATGCGATGAGAACTTACGCATGAAAAAATGAAACGACAGGGGGTATTGAAAGGGGCCACACTTGAAAAGAAGAGTGAAGATAGTTCACAGGCATGAGCTAACGAATACTTGGTATGCGTAATTTGTAGATAGACAGACCCAACAAAGACCAGACATTAATCCAGCCCCATAATCACATACATACATGCGTACATACACAGATATGTATATGATGTTTATATCGATAATAAAAAGCCAAAGTGAAATGTTAGCGACAACTTTAATGAGAAATTCGCAATTACAACTTTACAAGCAATTTTTTAAAAATTCATTCATTTGCCTATGAGTATCCATAAAAAGAAGTGTGACCACAATAAGCAAGAAGTGCTTAGGAACAAACCGAGTAAAGGCGTGCTAAGTTCGGTGGGGACGAATCTTATATACCCTCCACCATGGATTGCATTTTTCAGGTTCTTTGCCCGGTTTTCCTTATAGGCAAACAAAGGATAATGGATAAGAATAGCTATGCTATTGGACTTATTTCAGGTTTTGAATCGTTTCAGGCCATACTTGGCTTGAATGTTGGAGACCGTAGTAGTATTGGGTTGCCCAAAAAGTAATTGCGGATTTTTTAAAAGAAAGTAAATGCATTTTTAATAAAACTTAGAATGAACTTTAATCAAATATACTTTTTTTACACTTTTTTTCTAAAGCAAGCTAAAAGTATCAGCTGATAACTGACAGAAGAAAGAATGCAATTAAAGAGTCACAAGCTGTGAAAAAATTTGTCAACGCCGACTATATGAAAAATCCACAATTACTTTTTGGGCAACCCAAAAAGTAACCCAATTGGCCCAAATTTCAACCAAATCGGATAAGAATTGCGACCTCTCGAGGCTCATGAAGTAAAACCGAGAGATCGTATTATATAGGGGAGCTATATCAGGTTATGGACCAATTCAGACCATATTTGACACATATGTTATATCCAAATCGGATAAGTATTACGCCCTCTAGAGGCTCAAGAATCGTAAGCGGGAGATCAGTTTATATGGAAGCTATATGTGATTAAGGACCGATTCAGAGACATAGCAAAATTCATTGTACGAAATTTCATCCTAATCGTTGAAAAATTGCCCTCTCTTGAGGTTCAAGAAGAAAAATCGGGAGACCACTTTATTTGTGAGCTATACCAGCTTATGGGCCAAAGCAGATCATATTTCGTAGAGATGTGGGGGTCATAGCAGAAGTCATTGTGCGAAAGATAAGAACTGCGTCCTCGAGGGACTCAATAAGTAGAAGCGGAAAATTGGTTTTTATGGAAGCTATATACGGTAATAGAGACCGATTCAGCCCATACTTGGTATGGAGGTCTTAGAAGACGTCATTGTGTAAAATTTTAGACAAATTGAAAAAGAATTGCGTCTTCTTGATGTTAAAGAAGTACACTTCGAACACTGGTTTATGTTGGAAGGTTGTAGCAGAAGTCACCGAACAAAATTGTAGCGCAATTGGATACAAATCAAGCCCTCCAGAGCTCTAAACAAGTAAAAACGAGCTAAGACTCAAGAAGTAAAATCTGGGCCCCCATAGCGCAGAGGTTAGCATGTCCGCCTATGACGCTGAACGTCTGGGCTCGAATCCTGGCGAGACCATCAGAAAAAAATTTTCCGCGGTGGTTTTTTCCTCCTAATGCTGGCAACATTTGACGGGTACTATGCCATGTAAAACTTCTCTCCAAAGAGGTGTCACACTGCGGCATGCAGTTCGGGCTCGGCTATAAAAAGGAGGCCTCCTATCATTGAGCTTAAACTTGAATGGGAATGCACTCATTGATATGTGAGAAGTTTGGACCTGTTCCTTAGTGGAATGTTCACGGGCAAAATTTACAAACGGAATGACTAGATTAGTATACCCCCATCCCATGTTGGTGGTTATAAAAACCGCTTAATCGCTTGGTGCACCCATTTTCGAGGTTCCCGCCCACTTATTTCAATTTTTAAAAGATTTAAAAATGTTATTGTCATTAAAAAATTTTGATTGGCCTTTTTATACCGCCCCCCATTGCCCGGACATTGTTAATCCCACATGCCTCCTGGGTTATAACTGAAAAGAGTCACTCAATCATTAAAAGGTTAACAACGCGTTTTATTCGCTGTCGCTTTAATTTATGCGTAATATGCGAAACCATGCGGATATGCTGCGATATGAATGAATCTATGGCAGAAATATGGCCTTCCTTCCGCAAAAGCGGGAGGAGCACAACATAGGCATGGTAAGGGCAATTTCAATTCGCTTAATTACTGTTCCAAGCCTTTGGCTATGGCTTTCATGACTTTTGTCGATGCAAAGCCTAACAATTGCTATAAGACTTTAAAACATTTATCTGTTGCTAGGCTCAAGTTATGGCATAGGCTTTAAAACGCCCGTTTTAGTTGTGCTAAGCCAATAATAATTTGTGCGATTATAAAAATTAAAAAAAAAAAAAAATAACAACATACCAACAAATTGTGTCAAAGTGAGGATTAATCATCAATCAAAAGAAAAGAAGACGACTGCCTTCGCAGCACCAAAAACCATTTATAATAGCATGCGATTTTTTTTTCGGACAACTTCATTGAGCGAATGAACAGTTCGCCGGTCGTTGGGGGTTTTGAAAAGGAAATAAATTAATGAATGAATGAATTGGCTGTCGAGTCCATACTCATCATATGAACGCATAGTATTTTCATTCATATTCACTTGAATATCAGGGGCCAGTTTTGAAAATTGTTCTTGGTTTATGTTAGACGTGAGTGCCCTTATAGACCACAATGAAGCTCCCTGCTTTGATTTGTTAATATGCTTTCTTACAGATTTGGATATTTTCTACACACTATGCTTGTCATTTGTCAAATAGATTTGCTATTAGTTTTTAACTATTTCGGTTTATTGTTGCTAATTACTAACCCCCATAATTTGGGTAAGCTTTAATCGATACAAGGTAGTAGAAGTCTTTTTTTTTACCCCCACTACTACTACTTCAAGCAGCTGGTTGGTCAGCAGATTGGTCAAGGTAGCACCATTTCTTTTGATTTTTTCCGCATCACAAATTACTTTGAGCCTTCGAGCAAAATGTGATTAAAGGGAAAGTTGAACTAAGTTAAGTTATTAAGTTTTTTTCTTTTTAATATTGGTTGAGTAGTCAAATCTTCTCCTGTACTCTGTCACAAGTCTTTGGGTAATTGGAATTTGTTCCACTATCCGTTAAAGCTGAGAAAGTGTTTCACTAGACAATTTGTTTGATGATCAATCTGAACCAGAAACAGTCTTGCAAAAATGAGGTTGACAGTTAATTTTTCAATTTGAATTGAAGGTGTTTAAATATGAAGAAATGTTCTGCCAAACCTTGATGGGTTAGACAGTTTTTTCCAAGGTCCACATAAGCTCTTTATATCTTCTTACCACTCTCGACCTCATAGGGCCTGGCGCCAGAGCTTTCAGGGCCATCTAACTATCCACAGTGTGATCTACAATATTTTGCAGTCCGACAAATATCGAAATCCGGCATTGGTTCTCTCGCCTGGAATTAGTCCCTCATTACATATTCAATATTTAACTGAGGGATGGAGGGACACGAAGGTCATTTTCACTATGAAAGCAGGAAACCCCTACGAAAGATTTTCGTCCTATTAGTCTGTCATCCTTTATGCTGAAGCCTCTTAAGAGGGTGATAGAAACATATCTTAGGGCAAAGATCCCTGGAGATCGCCTGTCGCGGCAGCAGCATGCATATAGTAAAGGCAAATTCACTGAAACAGCCATCACGACCTAGTCGGCTACATAGGGGGTTCTCTCGCTGTCAAGAAAAACACATTTCTTGACATAGACATTGTGCTTTCAATAATGTAAAACCGAAGTCAATTATAAGGGAGTTGGAGTTTCTAGGCATCAACTCTACCGTAAGAAAGTTTATCAATAACTTACTTACTAAAAGATGCATTACGGCAAGCTTGGGATCTGTGGATCTAAAAAGATGGGTCAGCCGAGCAACACCTCAAGGTGGTGTGCTGTCTCCTCTACTTTGGAGCATAGCCATTAATAATAAATTATTGTCTGTGGAAGAAAAAGGTGTAAAAGTGGTCGCGTATGCTGATGACATGGCAATTGCAGTTAGGGGAAAGTTTTCCAGCACTCTAGAGATATACTTCAGGAAGCTCTACGTGCAACAGCAAGTGGTCTGGGTATAAATCCGTGAAAGACAGAAGTAGTTCTTTTCAGCGGGAGATACAAGTTGCCTACAGTGGCACCTGTCTCCTTGGGAGAAGAGAGAGTGATCCATTTACTGAAAACGCAAAATACCTGGGTATTTTCCAGGACAGGAAATTGAACTTCAAATTCGACATTTTGAAAGCCCAAGAAAGGCAACTCTTGCCCTATACATCTGCAAGAGAGTCATTGGCAAAAGTTGGTGGTTTAGACCGCGTGTCATGCATTGGGTATATACTGCAGTTGTCAGATCTATAATGCTGTATGGTGTTGTGGTGTGGTGGACGGCGCTTCAAAAGTACACCTACTGCTCAATAGTCAATGCAAGGCTAGGAACTACCCTACACATTCCACGGATACTGAAATCTGTTGGTATGCCTCTAGCGACATGTAAGCTAAATTTTCAGGACCAGGCCCGAAGGACAACGAATGGTAGATGGTCACAAAGACGAGCTGTGAGCATTCCAAAACTATGTGGCTAATCTAGACTTGAAGAGGTGTACCGCTTTGCTGTCATTGGCTAGAACAGACGTATAAGTCGTTATGTCCGTCATGACAGGTCCCTGTCTAAACGGAAAACATGCTGACAGACGGAGTAAACACTTAATCCCGTCTCTATGTCATTACCCGGCTGTGGCGGTCAACAGACACCGGTACTTAGGTGGGGACCCGATACCAGACAAGAATCAACTTAGCGGAGCAGTATAGAAAGCAATTAAGGATTTTGTAAGTTGCACGGAACCCCTAACTTAAAATTTTCTTTTTAAACTCACCACCATAGGATGGGGGTATACTAATCTACTCATTTCGTTTGTAACACCTCGAAATGTTGATCTGGGACCGCAGATCGATCCGAATTGCGAATTGGCTGAAATTTTGCATGTTATGGCTGAAATTTTGTTAAACCAACCTCTCGATTTGACTTCTTAAGCTTCTAAAGGGCGCGATTCTTATCCGATTTGGCTGAAATTTTGCATGATGTGTTTTATTATTACTTCCAACAACAGTTTTAAGTATGGTCTAAATCAGTCTATATCCTGATATACCTGCCATATAAACCGATCTCCTGATGCGACTTCTTGAGTCCTAGACGCCGAAATTCGTATCCAATTTGGCTGAAATTTTGCATATGTCGTTTCGGTATGACTTCCAACAACTGTGTCAAATATGGCTTAAATGGGTTCATAACCTGATATAGCTGCCATGTAAACCGATCTCCCAGTTTGACTTGCTGAGTCTCTGAAGGACGCAATTATTATTCAATTTGCCTGTTGGTGATATTTTTCTATGACTTTGACATGACAAGTATGGTCCATATGAGTCAATAACTGAACATAGCTCGCACATATTTGAAAAAGTAATTCAAAGAACTTGACAAATGCGATCCATGGTGGAGGGTGTATAAGATTCGGCCCGGCCGAACTTAGAACGCTTTTACTTGTTTAAATTCCAAACTGTATAACTTTTAACTGAACAATCAGATGTGGACACTTGTTGTCGGTGTAAATATTGTCAAAACTTCAACAAATAAAAATAAAAAGTCGAACATCCCCGAAACCAGTGGAGATATTGTATTCCCTTAAGCGTACTATTTTTGAACACTATAGAGCGAAAAAGAATTTTGAAAATCGGATCTCAAATGAAGATTTGGCAGCCCAAAAAACTTTTCGAAATACCGAGGTAATAAACTTTAGGGGCCTGCCAAGTAGAACTGGCGAGAAATTTCGATGGCACTATCGATATTTAATTTTTTGATTGAATGTCGACTGATATTTTATACTATACTATCGGAAAAGTAATTTTTTTTTGCTTAATTAAACAAAAATAAGCGATGCGACACTAAACGTATCCTTTAAGATGCATTGCGCCTATAGAGGGCGCGATTTTCATTCGATTAGGCTAACATATTGTACAATGATTTCTCTCATAACTTTCAATTGACTTTATTAATTTTGGTTTAATTTGGTCTGGTCATTGATATTGCTGCTATATAAATTTATCTCCTGATTTTTATACCCGCCACCGAAGGATGGGGGTATATTCATTTTATCATTCCGTTTGCAACACATCGTAATATCCATTTCCAACCCTATAAAGTATATATATTGTTGATCAGCGTAAAAATCTAAGACGATGTAGCCAAGTCTGTCCGTCTGTCTGTTGAAATCACGCTACAGTCTTTAAAAATAGTGATATTGAGCTGAAATCTTGCTGTTTTTTCCATAAGCAGGTTAAGTTTGAAGATAGGCTATATCGGACTATATCTTGATATAGCCCCCATATAAACCGTTCTCTCTATGTGAGGTTTTGGGCCCAATAAAGGCGCATTTATTGTCAGATTTCGCCGAAGTTTGGGACAGCCAGTTATGTTAGGATCTTCGACATCCCTCTTCAATTTGGACCAGATCGATTCAGATTTGGATATAGCTGCCATATAGACCGATCTCTCGATTTCAGGTTTTGTGCCCATAAAAGGTGCATTTATTGTCCGCTTTCGCCGAAATTTGGGACAGCCAGTTATGTTAGGCCCTTCGACATCCCTCTTCGATTTGACCCAGATCGGTTCAGAGTTGGATATATCTGCCGTATAGGCCGATCTCTCGATTTAAGGTTTTGGGCCCATAAAAGGTGCATTCATTGTCCGCTTTCGCCGAAATTTGGGACAATGAGTTGCGTTAGGCTCTTAGACAACTTTCTGCAATTTGGTCCAGATCGGTTCAGATTTGGATATAGCTGCCATATAGACCGATCTCTCGTGTCGTATACGGTTCAGATCGGTCTATATTTGGATATGGCTACCAAATAGACCAATATTTTGTTCTACAAAATTGAACAATGACTTGACAAATCACACCATATTTCGATAAAGCTGCTATGGGGGCATAAACTATCACCGGATTATGACGAAAGGTGATTTACATATATACCCAAGGTGGTGGGTATCCAAAGATGGCCCGGCCTTTTTACTCGTTAGTTCTCATTTTCATTTTAAATATAGTAAATGAGAAAATAACGATAGTATCGATATTATCGATATTTATTATTAAAACTATCGAATGTTGCGATTATCGATAGTTACCCAACTCTACTGCCAAATTGCGCTGGACCACCTGGGGCCTTGAAATTTTCCACATGACCTCGCTTGCACCTCAGCTTTAACCATTTCAAGTTTCAAGTAGTGATTTCTATCCGTTCTCAAAAGCAAATTTTTGACTAGCTTTTTCCACTTACCCATTATTCAGGTTTATGTGTTGTGTCCCATTGAAATTCTCCGATGTTAGTCCCTGCTTCACCATTTTATTGGATTATTGGCTCTTACAGTGTTTTGAGTAAAGATGCTAGAATTATAGGCTTGCAGTTCTACGTCGTGCTGGTTTAATAGCGTGCTGTCTGTCGAAAGCACGCTAACTTTCGAAGGAGTAAAGCTAGCCGCTTGAAATTTTGCACAAATACTTTTTATTAGTGTAGGTCGGTTGGGATTGTAAATGGTTCAAATCGGTTCATGTTTTGACATAGCTGCCATATAAACCGATCTTGGGTCTTGACTTCTTGAGCCTCCAAAGAGCGCAATTCTTGTCTGATTTAACTGAAATTTTGCACGTGGTGTTTTGCTATCACTTCCAACAGCTGTGCTAAGTATGGTTCAAATCTGTCATATAAACCGATCTTGGATCTTGAATTCTTGAGCCAATAACGCACGCAATTCTCATTCGATTTGGCTGAAATTTTGCATGGGATGTTTTGTTATGACTTGCATTAACTGTGCGAAGTATGACGCAAATCGGTACATAACCTGATATAGCTGCCATATAAACCGATCTGGGATCTTGATTTCTTAAGCCTCTAGAGGGCGCAATTCTCATCCGATTTGGCACAAAAATTTTGTACAACGGCTTCTCTCATGACTTTCAGCATACGTGTCTAATATGGTCTGAATCGATCAATAGCTTGATACAGCTCCCATATAAAGCTCTCTCTCGATTTTGCTTCTTGAGCCCCTACAAGGCGCAATTCGTATCCGAATGAACTGAAATATTACACAATGACTTCTACAATGTTCAGCATTCATTTATGGTCCGAATGGGACTATAACTAGTCTTTTTTTTTTTTTTTTTTGATTTTTTAATAACAGAATTTCTATGAATTTTTTGCTACATTAGTTTTCAGTGTTCTTTAATGTATATGTTTAGAATTAGAATTACTCTTTATACCAGAACTTGGCTCCTACATAAATTTCACATTACCATTTTGATGTAGCTGTCGTATTACCAATTTGGAATTAATTTAAGTCTTACAACATACATAGATGGCTATCAGAGCTCTGGGATCGTCTGCATTGATTTGGTGGCGTTATAAAAATCTAAATTTATGTGTTTTAGTGTACAAGAATTACAAAAAACCACATTTATTTGGAAGGAGTACCTCCCACAGATCCCAACTACCCAACTACTTTACTACCCTTTCCGGGACTGGACAAACATTTAAATGAGATTTTAATGGAACTTCTTACAGACACCTTCAACGCCCATCACTAACCCTTTTATCCAAAATGTATGGCACGTCTTAGGGAGAATGCGTGATGGCACACACATATGAGACGCTGTTGCGCATGCCTATGATCGATTCGCTGTAAGTCGCAGTGCGTTCTTATTTTGAATTTGAAATTTGGTGTTAAAATTGAGTTAAGTTTGGTTGGTTTTTTTTTTGTTTTTTTTTCTTACTTTGGTTTTATTTATGGCCCGCTGACAATTTGCGACATTTCATTGGACTTGTGGCTTTACTTAAATCGAAGTTTTCTTTTGTCGCCGCCGCTGCCGCCGCTGTTTGCCATTTTGGCCTCATATTTTATCCAAGAGTGAAATGAATGGAGAGAAACCCATTAAAAATTTAAACGCCAACGGTTGCACTTTTTTTCGCAGAATTTTGATTTAAAAGAAAAAAGAAGCTCGCATACAGCCAAATTGGCAACATCACAACCAAATGACTTACACCACAAATCTCACATACCTGGCAAAAGAAAATACCAAAACCAAAAAGGGCTTATCCTCCAAAACTTTTTTTTTCATTTTCTCGGTTTTTGAAATGAGAAAAAATTTAACTAAATTTCTTAGAAGGTTTTGCTTGTCCCACAGAGCGTTGCGATAAATGAATATTCCTACTTGGAAGATACCAAAAATACCGACAGCTATAAAACTTCCCACGTATTTGACCTGGAAAGCATACACAACAAGGAATTTCACAAAAACCTACATATTCTGTGCAGACGGACTGCTATAAACTTCATTCAGGCATTCCAAAAAAAAAAAACGAAAATTAAAAAAAGAAGACTCTGGTTGAAAATTAAGTTTCGTTTTGCACAAAAAAACGGCGTTATTTTCCTCGAATTCCACCAATCACTTTTTGTAATTTTATGGGCAAATATTTCAGATTAATTTGTTCGTGTTTCTAGAGAAACAAAAGTCTCTGAATGAAATGACTACAAATGAGTGGAAAATCGTTTAACGTTGTAAGTACACCATTGCAGAGATATATACATGACCTGTTGAGCTTCGCTATGCCCTAAATTGTCTTTTGAAAAATAAATATAACTCAGAGTTGTCGAACCTATAATGATATATGGTGTTGTGGTCTGGTGGACGGCGCTTCAAAAGTCCATCTACTTCAATACTCAACCGGATCCAAAGGATGACTAAGGACGACCTCTTCTGATGCACTGAGCAACATGGTGGCTGTGTTTTATACCCAAATAGCGGGTAGAGCGCAAGCTCGGCGTGTAGATTTATTTCCATAGATCGAAAAGAGTTTTATGTAGTGTTCCGTCCGCTCCTAAGCAAGGAGTTGAAAACGTCCAAATACTTGGGATCAAATTGGTACTCATGTGCAGCTTACTATGCGGCGTTGATAGGCGCTTTGCTTTCACCCTTGGGATTTGGACCTTGCAGGTTTAGGCCATGAAGGCAGACATGTGCGTTTTACTCGACATTCGTGTGTCTACATAAAGCTTGACTTGTAAGCCTGGTATATCCCTTCCTAGAATTTCGACTGCAATTGTCATTATGACAAAGATTTGAACCTGAACAAAATCTCGTTCCCATTACACATCAAACCCTGTATCTGACGCCCAATAATCTCTATTTGAAAAGTTCACCTTAAAAATCCTATATAGAGTCGGAATCGGTGTCAGTTGGTCTGAGACCTTATTGCCTCTGGATAAGTGTATAAGTGGTCGCGTATGCTGCTGACTTGGCAATTGCAGTTAGGCGAAAGTTTCCCAGCACTCTAAGAGATATACTTCAGGAAGCTCTACATGCAACAGCGTAATGTGCTACCGAAACTGGTCTAGGCATAAATCCGTGCAAGACATAAGTAGTTGTTTTTAGCAGAAGATACAAGTTGCCTACAGTGACACCTGTCTCCTTGGGAGCAGAGAATGTTTTATTTACAGAAAGCGCAAACTACCTGAGTGTTTTGCTGGACAACAAATTTAACTTTAAATCCAACATATTGGAATGGCAACTCTTGCCCTATACACATTCAAGAGAGCCATTGGCAAAAGTTGGAGGTTAGACCGCGTGTCATACATTGGGTATATACTGCAGTTTTCAGATCTATAATGCTATATGGTGTTGTGGTCTGATGGACGGTGCTTCAAAAGTCCACCTACTGTTCAATACTCAACCAGATCCAAAGAATGGCTTGTTTGTGCATCACAGCCGCACTTAGGATGACACCATCTGATGCTACATCTTATGCCTCTTGACATTGTGGCTAGACAATTTGCAGCGACCACTGCCGTGAGGTTAAGGGAGCTTTCTCATTGGTCATGTGGCGCCTACGGACACTGTGTTATCCTCGACACAATATCCGATGTCCCAGGCGGACGAGCCTGCAAGACTCGGAACCTACCTTACATATTCCAGTGAAACTGGAATCTGCGGGTATGCCTCTAGCGGCATGTAAGCTAAGTTTTCAGGCCCGAAAGACAACCAATGATAGGTGGTCACAAAGAGCGGGCTGTGAGCATTCCAAAACTATGTGGCCTAATCTAGACTTGAAGAGGTCTACCGCTTTGCTGTCATTGGCTAGAACGGACATACAGGTTCTCAAAGAAATGAGAACCTAAGGTGGAACTCCTTCTGACAGCTAGTGCGGGAAACACACTCAGAAGGTGTTGTATAGTCTCTTTTTCTTCGATGTCCTCATAGCTTCTGCAAAAGTCGTTGCTGGCAACCTTCAGTCTGTCAGTATGTTTTCCGATTAGACAGTGACCCGTCATGACGGACACAATGACTGAAACTTCGTTCTAGCCAATGACAGCAAAGCAGTAGACCTCTAGAAGTCTAGATTAGGCCACATAGTTTTGGGAATGTTCACAGCCCCCTCTTTGTGACCATCTAGCATTCATTGTCCTTCGGGCCTGGTCCTGAAAACTTAGAGAAGAGGTGAATTTTGAAAACGTTCAGTCATCTCGTTGAGAGATCTGCGACAGTTGAGGGCAGTTCTCTATACGTTCTCTAGGATTTACGTTCTCTAAGGATTTAATGGCTGCCTGGCTGTCTGAGAAGATATTTATGCCAATCGTTGTAATGACATTATATCTTAGCCATTCGACCACTTAATAGGAAGGATCTCCGCTTGATACACACCGCAGTGGTCGGCTAACCTTTTCAATTATGACAGGTTTCAGATCTTGAAAATACACCTCAAAGCCCACCTGGTCGTCCAGTATGGAACCATTCTTGCAGAAGTATATATAACTTCTGTGAACAGGGATATCGTAGTTCCAATCGGTTCTATCAGAAATCAAAAAGCGGCTCAGCTAGGATGTAATCCACACTGCCTGGAACAACGGACATTGTATCAAGGATAACACAGTGTCAATAGCCGCCACATGACCAAAGAGAAAGCTCCCTTTGCCTCACGGCAGTGGTCGCTTCAATTTGTCTAGTCACAATATCCAGAGGCATTAGATGTAGCATTAAATTCAGTTCATCAGAAGGTGTCGTCTTCAGTTCGGCTGTGATGCACAAACAAGTCATCCTTTGGATCCGGTTGAGTATTAAACAGTAGGTGGACTTTTGAAGCGCCGTCCACCAGATCACAACACCATATATAGGTCTGACAACTGCAGTATATACCCAATGCATGACGCGCGGTCTAAACCCCCCAACTTTTGCCAATGGCTCTCTTGCAGGTGTATAGGACATTCCTCCTAATGCTGGCGACATTTGTGAGGAACCATACTATTTGAAAGAAGTAAAAAGGCATGTTGATACCCATGACCTTGGGTATACATAAAGGGTGAGTTTTGAAGAACTATTTCAAGTTTTTCAAAATGAATTACACCTTTTTTGAATCATTAGTACGGTCCATATAATTAAATATTTGAAGATTAAGATAAATGTTGACCGTGATTGCGCCTCAAATGGTCCATCCCCTCAGTTTAATTTCGGCACTTACTTTCCAACATTTCGGTATCAGTATCTCATGAATAAATGCTTCAATGTTGTCTTCAAATGCGTCAATTGAAGCGGGCTTGTCTGTATAGATGTGAGCTTAAACATAGCCCCACAAAAAATAGCTTAAAAGCTTAAATCGCACTATCTGGGTGGCCACTCACCTCTCAATAAGTTCATTGTTGCGCGTGCTGTGTAGCATGTGGCACCATCTTGGTGAAATCACATGTAATGCAAGTCAAGTCATTCACAGGTACGTTACGATTCGCTTCATTTTTGAAGAAGTACGGTCCAATGATGCCACCAGCCCATAAACCGCACTAAACTGTGACTTTTTCTGGATGCATTGGTAGCTCTCGCAATGTTTCTGGCTGATCTTCACTCCAAAAATAGACAATTCTGCTTATTTACATAACCATTGAGCCAAAAATGAGCTTCGTCATTAAAATCAGATCTTGTCAAACTCTTTCTGCAGATCATGCAAATCGGTTCAGTAGCTCACAATAGTTATGCCTCCTTGAAGGCTGGCAAAATGGTGGTCTTTTTTAAATGCTGTATCTCAGCCTGTATTTAAGATATAGGCAAACAACGCCGTTTTCCTGAAAGTCTATGTCCTCCTCTGCTAATGTCTAGACCGCTCAGATCAACAGGTAAAAAGTTGTGGACTGAAGACTTTTCAAAGCTTTCCTTTGGCTGATATACTTTCGTCTTTCAGATATTGTTAAGTCCAGTGTTAGGTCAATGGAGAGATTTATAGATAGGTGGTCTGATCACAATGGAATAACAGGGTGCCAGAAAACGACATTTACTACACCAAGTAACGAAATGGATGTCTGTTCAACTGCTGCTCTTCATTCACCTTCAAAGTTTTTTTTACAATTTTTTCTGTGGAGGGCTTTTCTTGAAAATTTCGTCTTTAGAGAAAATTTCTTAGAATTTTGAAAAAAAATTTCTTTTTAGGAAAATACTTAAACATTGTGTTCTAAAAAAATGTCTTAGGCTTCGTTCTGATTAGTCAAATATTTGACCCAATTTGTTTTATCATTGTTGCACAAAATATGTCAAATTCGTACATTCTTGCATTCACATTAGACACATTTTGTTCATCCAAAAACTGATAAAACAAGTTGGGTCAAATATTAGACCAATCGGATCATAGCTTTCTATTTTTTCTGTTTCTAACTTTTATTGTTCCTAGAATTGGGCAAATCGGCCCTTTTGAAATGACCCAAGAAGTAAAACAAATTGTTATTACTTGGCCATTAAACGTCCAACTAGCAGTGCATAGCAAATTACATTTTCCTTAAAGTGCCGAAATACATGATTACAACCAACTCAAACCAATTGAGGACATATCAAGAATTCTTTCAATTTTTCTAAAATTTTATATCTTTATGACAAAGAAAAAGAGTTCAATGCCTTAGAGTTCAAAGGAAATGTATAGCAACAGCGTTTTTAAGATATGCGTAAAATGCGTAACAGGTACACAAACACCAACAACAACAAAGTATCATAAAACTACAAAACACTCCATAAATACCAACAACTAAACTAACATTGACCAACCGTCCGCTGGCAACAACAACAAAAAAATATTCCATGGATGACAGTTTTGGTTCGACCAACCGCCCGGCTTCTGCTATGTTGTTGTTGTTGCTGCTTTTTACGTTCGTTGTACCTGTTTTGTTTGGCCAATTACCACAGAAAACCCCTCCATAAAAACACGAACATGGTTGGAGAAGACACCTGAAATTTCGTTTCAAATTTTAATCAGTTCGATGTTCTTTAGTGGCTTAGTGTTGTGAACTCAATGACAATAGGTTTATAAAAATCCGAATATTTGAACTAATTTGGCGGATTTAAATGACAATAAATGAAATAACCAGAGCAGCAAAAGGTGTATCCTGGAAGCTTTTCTGTGAACAAGCCGACGACGCCGCCAGGATGAAAAGTTTCTCTCAAAAACCCATGTCCAAACTGAATCGTTTGTAGACGACATGAGAATGAGAGCAGAGAGGCAAGTTATCCGATACCAAAAGCCTATAGACCTATAAACCTTACGTCCTTTCTACTCAAAAGTAGGAAAGTAGTGTGGACACCATAATAAAGAGTAGGACATCCAGAGAACTGCTGAAATACAAACTGCAAGCCTATGTCAAGGGAAGGTCGGTGAAGACTACCCTGCACGAGGTTGTGCATAAAATAGAAGAATCCTTCGATGCCAAAACCTATATCTTGGATGTATGCATTGACATCGAGGGGGCTTTTAACAATGTGCGCACCGACACACTGATCCAATCCTTAGACCAGTTTTGGGTGCACCCGACCCTTAGAGACTGGATAAACCATATGCTATAGAACAGGTGGATTAATTGTATGTTCCATGACATAAATATAAGGGAGAAAGTGCCACAAGTCACGTCACAGGGGGCATTTTCTCGCCACTCCTACGAGTGACCACCAGCCGGGCACGGGATAGTTGTGAGCACCACACAGGCTGGAACATTGAGGCCCAATCTGGGTTGTATTCATTGCTGTCACGAGAATCTTAGCTGCGAGCTGCCGGGCGCGTCCGCAAGTTGCGTTTAGTGGAGTACTCCATATGGTGTAGCTGTACCGGCAGTCGCGATATCGAGCGGAAAGTTTCAGTGTGATGTCGGGCGGCACCGGCCCGGCACACGTAATGAGTGCCTGTGAAGCTCAATATGACAAGGCGAGTTATTGGCGCCTTTAAATAACCAATGGTCACCTGTTCCCGCGGCGTTTGGTCCTTTGGACCTGAACGAGCTTGCTCACATCATCATGAAAATGTGGCTGCAACAACCACCATAAATGACCTATTACAGATACTGAGTGGGAATGGCTTTGAACCAGTCTGCTACGCAGACGATATTATATTACTTCTAAGAGGTCCTTAGAGACTGGATAAATCATATGCTAAGGAACAGGTGGATAAATTGTGTATCGCATGGCATAAATATAAGGGAGAAAGTGGCACAGGGCACGCCACGGGGGCATTTCATCGCCACTCCTATGGAGGACCACCATAAATGACCTATTACGGATGCTGAATGAGGAGGGATTTGAACCCGTCTGCTACGCAGACGATGCTATAACTCTTTTTAGGGGTAAGGATCCGAACCTGCTATGCAGAAGGACCGAAAGGGTCTTCAGATGGCATATTACTGGGCTAGAAACAGAGGTCTCAATGTTAGCCCAGAGAAGACTGAAATATGCCTGTCCACGAGAAAGACGAAGGTGGGCCAATTTAACGCAACACGTTTCCTCAATAAGACGATTTGGATATCTGACAAGGTCAAATATTTAGGTGTGATTTAGGACAGGAAACTGAATTGGAAATGTCACATTCAGCAGCGTACTGAGAAGGCTCGCAGATGTTGGGCACTATGTAGACGGGCCGTAGGCTCGAAATGGGGCCTGAATCTGAGGATAGACCAATACTTACTTTCGCCTCAGTAGTTTGGTGGACTGCTATGGAGAAAAAGTGCAACATAAGGACCATGCAACAGGTTCAGAGAACATGTTGTCTTGGCATAGGCGGAGCGATCAGGACCACGACCACTGGGGCACTGGAGACTATTCTAGATATCCGACCCATTGACATACAGGTTAAATGTGAGGCAGCCACTGCGGCTATGAGACTTAAGGCGATGGGAGAATGGATTGAAGATGGGAACAGCTCACGATAGGAAACCTAGAAGGAAAGGGAAGAGGTTTCCGATCGGTTACCTGAGATGAGCCTTGAAGTCGAGTGCGAGGCACTGCTGCCATCGGCACAGTCTTGGATTGACGGAACACTAGTATTGCCATCTGGAAGATCATGTTACACGGATGGATCAAAGCTAGAGGACAGAGTGGGCCCGGGGTTTGCATTGAGAACCCAGGGAGTGAGATCTGTTTTAAACTGCCTGACCATAATACGGTCCTGCAGGCGGAGATCCGGGCGATCACGGAATGCGTGAAGTGGTGTGGTGCTAACGCAAGGACGTCAGGTATGTACATCTGTACGGACAGTAAACAGCCCATAAGGGCAATACAAACTAGGGCAAACTTCTCACATATCAATTAGTGCAGTCCGATTCAAATTTTAAGCTAAATGATAAGGGGCCTCCTGTTTATAGCCGAGTCCGAACGGCATACCGTAGTGCTACACCTCTTTGGAGAGAAGTTTTACATGGCATAGTACCTCACAAATGTTGCCAGCATTAGGAGGGGAAAACCACCGCTGAACATTTTTTTTGATGGTCTCGCCAGGATTCAAACCCAAGCGTTCAGCGTCATAGGCCGACATGATAACCTCTGCGCTACGCTGGCCTCCAGGCCAGAGAACTGCCGTTAATAAAATTGGTTAACCCGAAGCCTTTCTGGTCGACGCAGCCCGATTTAAGGGCGTAGGCTACGAGTGCGCATTTAACACTGTTGAACAGCAAAACGGTCGGTAGGACGGCGAAAATCCTGTGGGCAGATCCTGATCGTTAGAAGACGAGGCTATTATTGAAAAGTAGTAAAAAAGGAGGTCAGTAAAGCTATTGGAATCATGACGTGACACATAGGACACGTTATGTAAAATCGGTGCGGCAAATGATAGGATGTGTGGGGCATGCGGGGAAGATGATGAGACGTTGGAGCATTTCCTTTGTCATTGCCCGGCTTTCGCGTCTAACAGATACCAGCACTTAGGTGGGGACACTTTTTTATTTCGATAGAAAATTTTGTCAACATTTTTTTTTGGAAATAAAAATTTTGACAAAATTTTCTATAGAAATAAAAATTTTGACAAAATTTTCTATAGAAATAAAAATTTTGACAAAATTTTCTATAGAAATAAAATTTTGACAAAATTTTCTATAGAAATAAAATTTTGACAAAATTTTCTATAGAAATAAAATTTTGACAAAATTTTCTATAGAAATAAAATTTTGACAAAATTTTCTATAGAAATAAAATTTTGACACAATTTTCTATAGAAATAAAATTTTGACAAAATTTTCTCTAGAAATAAAATTTTGACAAAATTTTCTATAGAAATAAAATTTTGACAAAATTTTCTATAGAAATAAAATTTTGACAAAATTTTCTATAGAAATAAAATTTTGACAAAATTTTCTATAGAAATAAAATTTTGACAAAATTTTCTATAGAAAAAAAATTTTGACAAAATTTTCTATAGAAATAAAATTTTGACAAAATTTTCTATAGAAATAAAATTTTGACAAAATTTTCTATAGAATTAAAATTTTGAGAAAATTTTCTGTAGAAATAAAATTTTGAGAAAATTTTCTATAGAAATAAAATTTTGACAAAATTTTCTATAGAAATAAAATTTTGAAAAAAATTTTCTATAGAAATAAAATTTTGACAAAATTTTCTATAGAAATAAAATTTTGACAAAATTTTCTATAGAAATAAAATTTTGACAAAATTTTCTATAGAATTAAAATTTTGAGAAAATTTTCTGTAGAAATAAAATTTTGAGAAAATTTTCTATAGAAATAAAATTTTGACAAAATTTTCTATAGAAATAAAATTTTGACAAAATTTTCTATAGAAATAAAATTTTGAAAAAAATTTTCTATAGAAATAAAATTTTGACAAAATTTTCTATAGAAATAAAATTTTGACAAAATTTTCTATAGAAATAAAATTTTGACAAAATTTTCTATAGAAATTAAATTTTGAGAAAATTTCCTATAGAAATTAAATTTTGAGAAAATTTTCTATAGAAATAAAATTTTGAGAAAATTTTCTATAGAAATAAAATTTTGAGAAAATTTTCTATAAAAATAAAATTTTGACAAAATTTTCTATAGAAATAAAATTTTGACAAAATTTTCTATAGAAATAAAATTTTGACAAAATTTTCTATAGAAATAAAATTTTGACAAAATTTTCTATAGAAATAAAATTTTGACAAAATTTTCTATAGAAATAAAATTTTGACAAAATTTTCTACAGAAATAAAATTTTGACAAAATTTTCTATAGAAATAAAATTTTGACAAAATTTTCTATAGAAATAAAATTTTGACAAAATTTTCTATAGAAATAAAATTTTGACAAAATTTTCTATAGAAATAAAATTTTGACAAAATTTTCTATAGAAATAAAATTTTGACAAAATTTTCTATAGAAATAAAATTTTGACAAAATTTTCTATAGAAATAAAATTTTGACAAAATTTTCTATAGAAATAAAATTTTGACAAAATTTTCTATAGAAATAAAATTTTGACAAAATTTTCTATAGAAATAAAATTTTGACAAAATTTTCTATAGAAATAAAATTTTGACAAAATTTTCTATAGAAATAAAATTTTGACAAAATTTTCTATAGAAATAAAATTTTGACAAAATTTTCTATAGAAATAAAATTTTGACAAAATTTTCTATAAAAATAAAATTTTGACAAAATTTTCTATAGAAATAAAATTTTGACAAAAAAAAATTCTATAGAAAAAAAAGTTTTTTTTTTAGAAATTAAATTTTTAATTTTTTGTTTATTAATTTTGATTTGTTATATTTTCTATAGAAATAAAATCTCTGTTTAAAAAATCGTATACCAACAATTTTCTCCATCACTATCTTTCTCTGCCTTTCGCCATGAAACAATTTAGGTTGACCGTTTGGTATTTATGTTGATTTTATTTCAGTTCGAATTTCTGTTATTTGCGGCATTTTTGAATGTTTCAGCTGTTCTCTTCGTTTTGGAGTGGAGTCTAGTGGGATCTAGTGAACAAAAATTAATAATTCATGTTTTCTCCCCTCTTTGTATGTGCGTGTTGTAGCTCTGGTGTAGATTGCTGCGGATAATGCTCCATTAAAATGTTAATTGATTAAAAGTTTGATGTCGATTAATGTCAAACTATTTTTAGAATTGTCTCCTCATTCTTGATGGGCAATACAATCGTACTAAAGAAACCTAATTTGGATCATGCTGATCAAGAGATAAAAGATTGGAATCTTTTCATGTCTTCTTAATATACCCATTTTGCCAATGGTATACCACTTATCTTCACAACATATCCTAATTTTAGCTTTTAACAAGTCTAGATTTTAAACAAACCAAGTAAAAGCGTACTAAGTTAGGCCAAGCTGAATCATATATGCCCTCCACCATAGATGGAATTTGTCAAGTTCTCTGCAAAGAATTTGCAAATTTTGCCCATAAAGATTTCACTAAGAAACAGTGAAACTAATCCTTATGAAAACGACAAACCCTTATGAAAGTGATAGGGGATGAGAACTGACATCGGTCCCTATCACCAGCGGACCTATCGCATGACAGGTTTTGGACCTGCCCCATTTCCCGTTGGGTCCTTCTTACATTTCAAGACTATTCATGTTCTTACCGTCCTGATTGTTAATACTCTTATGGCCATTTCACTGTCCGTAAATATGTTCATACTCGCCGTCCTTGCGTTAACACCTCACGCATTCCATATTCGTCCGGACCCCCGCCTGCAGAATCATGTTATGGTGAGGCAGTCTAAAACAAATCTCAGTCCTTGGGTTCTCAATGTGGACCACACGCCCACTCTGTCCTCCAGCTTTGATCCATCCGTGTAACATGATCTTCCAGATGACCATATGACAGATGGTTCCGTCAGTCCAAGACTGTGTCAAATGTCGTCTCGGGTATCCGAGCCCGAAGACTTGCAAGAAATTCCAAAAACTAACAAGAGAAGTCGAATCATTGTTCACCATGACAATGCGAGCTCAAATACATCGGCTCAAACCAGCGCCTTTTTAACCGGCCAAATGTCGAATTGATGGGTCATCCGCCATAAAGCTTTGACGTGGCACCCAACGACTTCTTTTTACTCCCACACATTAAGATAAAAATGCGTAGTCTATGATTGTCGTCGCTTGAAAATGCTGTTGAAGCTTTCAAAGACCATGTTTTTAAAGTGTCTCAATCGAACAGTCGGTTTGAGCGCATGCAAAAGTATTTACAGGGCGATTTTTTAGCTATTATCTTTTTGGCAACACTGGTTTAAACAGCTCGCGCACGTTTTGTGTTTTTTTTTTACTGTGAAACATCTTCAGTTTGGTCTATCATTTAACCATGAATCGTCTTACAAACGAATAACGTTTGCAAATTATTGAATGTTATTATCAAAATGCGTTCTCTGTTAAGAAAGTTCATCGCGCGCTTCTTCCATTTTACGACGAAACACAATTTTTGTCTCAATGGGTTCGTAAATAAACAGAATTGTCGATTTTGGAGTGAAGATCACCCAGAAGCATTGCAAGAACTACCAATGCATCCAGAAAAATTCAAAGCTTGTTGCGGTTTATAGGCTGGTGGCATCATTGGACCGCACTTCTTCAAAGAGGATGGGAATCGTAACATAACTGTTACGATTCCCAAGTCAAGCTGTTGAATTTTAGGCAAAAAAAAGTTGGATATCATCTCACGATAGCGCTCACCATTCACAGTTATATTACGATTCCCATCCTCCTTGAAGAAGTACGGTCCAATAATGCCACCAGCCTATAAACCGCAACAAACTTTGACTTTTTCTGTAGTTTCAACAAGACGGTGCCACGTGCCACACAGCACGCACAACAATGGACCTATTGAGAGGCGAGTTCGGTGAACATTTTATTTCATGATCGGGACCGGTCAATTGGCCACCTAAATCGTGCGATTTAACGCCTTTAGACTATTTTTTATGGGGCTATGTTAAAGCTCATGTTTATACAGACAGGAGCGCTTCAATTGGCACATTGGAAGACAACATTGAAGCATTTATCGTGAGATACCAGCCGAGATGTTGGAAGGAGTATGCCAAAATTGGACTAAGTGGATGGACCATTTGAGGCGCAGTCATGGTCAATATTTGCATGAAATAAACTACTAACATGAAATTATATGGTCCGTACTGAATTTTTTGTGTTTTTTTAACTTTCCTATAGCTCTTTAAAAATCCCCCTGTATGATCTATTGTTCAATCATACAGGGGGATCATCCCCCTGTATAGCATGATTCATACAGGGGGATACTTTGAAAAATAAAAAAATGTTATTGAATGAAAAGCCTTTTTATTATCAGACCAGAAGTTCCATAAGCAGCACTGATATACCAATTTTTGTTTTGTTTAAAAATCTTTTTTCTGCACGAGTAAAATTTTATTTTTTTATAGAATTTCAAAATTCCAATGATTAATAATTTTTCTTTAAGCTAAAGTGCACCACAATATTTTATTTGTTATTAATTTTATAGCTATTGAATAACTGGCTAAGTATTCTAACCATGGAGTTTGATAAGAAAAATCCCATCCCTACAAACATTTTGCATAATTTTAGAAGAGCTTTCGTCCCCGCAAAGAAGAAAACAATCTTCTGGAAGTTTTTACTCAATGAGTTGCGAATACTGTACTAGGTTACCATTGGACACTGTTGTGACAAGAAGCTCAGCTGCGAACTACCAGGCGCGTCCACGGGTTGCGGATTGTAGAATGCTCCATACGGAATAACTGCAACGGCAGTCGCGGACAATCAGCGGTATCGAGCGGAAAGTCTCAGTGAGAGGTCGGGTTGCACCAGCTCTTGCATAAATACTGAGTGCCTATGATATGACGATATGACAAGGCGAGTTATTGGGACCTTTAAATAAACAATAGCCAACCTGTTCCCTCGTCGATCGGTCCTTTGGACCCGAAAAAGCTTACTCACCTACAGAAGCCCGACGAGGATCGCAACTTCCAATGTGGATACAACAACAACAACCATTGGACAATCCATTGCGTCTTACAATCCATTACGTTATAATCTTCCGTATGACTCGTGAAGCAATCTTCTAGGTTATCATTGGACAATCCATTGCGTTTGCGAAAATTTTAGCAACTCTTCGCTACGATCGTCCCTATAAGTCGCGAAACACTCTTCTTGGTTATTATTGGACAATTCATTGCTTGTGCGGAAGTTTTAGCAACTCTTCGCAACGATTCTCGTATGAACGACTTTAACGCAATTAGTTGTAAGAGAATCGTTGCGAAGAGTTGCTACAACTTCTGCTTTTGTTTCACGACTCATACGAACGATCGTGAAACACTCTCCTAGGTTATCATTGGAAAATTCATTGCATGTGCGGAAATTTTAGCAACTCTTCACTGATTGTTACACAACCCATTGCGTTATAATCGTCCAGAAGATTGGTTTATAAATCGTCTGAGTTAACTTTGCGCGATTGTATGTAGTTTCATGCGTGGTGCGTTTAGAACTTGTATTGAATTGCGTTATTCGATGCTTTGTTTTGAGTGGGCAACTTGAACAATACCAAATAGAATTCTCACTTGGTTTATATGATGACTGGTACTTAATATGATTTGACATGGTTCTTCCTAGTACTTACGTAATCTTGATATGAATTTTTGGATCTTACAAACGAATAAGGCGCAAATTTGGATCGGACTGTACTCATTGATATGTGAGAAGTTTGCCCCTGTACATTAGTGGAATGTTTAGGGCAAAATTTGCTAAATATGCACTCATTTTTAACTCCTCCGGGCGATTAATGTGTAATTCTTCTAGAATAGTATTTTCTACATTCTCCTCACTCACTAAACACTCATTACTCGTCCACACGATTGTTACCCGATTCTAAGATTTCCCGACTTACTCTTTTGCAACTCATATGGAAGATTCGCGGAACACTTCTCCAGAAGATTCGTCTCGAGGACACGGCTCCTAACGACTGGGGAATCATCTGCGACACCTAGACGAGTTTGTCCGCCATCGTTACCTTCATCTAGAAGATTCGCGGAAGATTGTTTAGCGATCAAAAATGTTTGCAGGGAATAGACCTATAAGTTAAAGTACCGTACAATCAAATCACCTGCGAAAATATCACCACAATATTCCCTCCTACTTCAAACACCCTAAGGGCCAGACGAAAGTCAGTAAGCAAATGGAGCTTTGATATCTACGTTTGCCAATGCATAAAACTAATATTTTACCACCATGTACCATTTGACAAGTTGTGACTAACTTTTATGTCGTCGTCGGCAGGTAGGCAGGCGATAAGATAATAAAAAAAATTAAAAGAATTTTATATCAGGAAGTTAAGGCGCCTTAAGGCATTGGCGCCATTAGAGCATTTGGTTAGTGGTTAGGTTGCTAAAGAGGGTACGGATATTAATCTGCCCCATGCCACTTTGGACATACACCTAAGCCAATAATTGGCTTGTTGTGCGCTCTAAAAACTAAAACAGTAACCTCGAGAAATAAAATTTTAAGTAAGGACTTCTGTGCTGCTAACAAAATCCGTAATTGTTTTCCATACAACGCCCCTAAGTAGGTTCATATCTAGTATGGTGCCCCCACCCCAGTAACGGTGTCTTTTAGCCGCGAAAGTCGAGAAATGACGGGAAATACTCCAACATCTTATCATCTTCCCCGCAATCCTAAACATGCTATCATTTGCATGCACCGATTTTGCATAATCACCGTAGCGCAAAGGCATGTCCGCATGTCCGCCTACGACGCTGAACGCCTTGAATCGAATCCTGGTTAGATTAACACAAAAAAAACATTTTTCAGCGGTGGTTTTCCCCTTCTAATGCTGGCAACATTTGTGAGGCACTATGCCATGTTATTTGTGAGGTACTATGCCATGTAGGAGGCCACCGTAGCACAGATGTTAGCATATCCGCTTATGACGCTGAACGCCTGGGTTCGAATCCTGGCGCGAACATCCGAAAACATTTTCTGCGGTAGTTATACCCTCCTTATGCTGCCGACATTTGCGAGGTACTATGCCATGTAAAAACTTCTCAAGAGAGGTGTCACACTGTGGTACCCCGTTCGTACTCGGCTATAAAAAGGAGGCGCCTTATCATTGAGCTTAAAACTTGAATCGGACTGCATTAATTGAATTGTGAGCTGTTTGCCCCTGTTCCCTATTTGAAAGTTTATGGGCAAAATTTGCATTTGCATGTCATGTAAAAACTTCTCCTCAAAAGAGGTGTTGCACCGCGGCACACCCTTCGGACTCGGCTATAAAAAGGAGGCCCCTTAGCATTAAGTTTAAAACTTGAATCGGACTGCACTAACTGATATGTGAGAAGTTAGCCCCTGTTTTATAATGGAATGTTACATGCCATGTAAAAACTTCTCCTCAAAAGAGGTGTCGCACTGCGGCACGCCCTTCGGACTCGGCTATAAAAAGGAGGTTCCTTATCGTTGAGCTTAAAACTTGAATCGAACTGCACTCATTGATATGTAAGAAGTTAGCCCCTGTTTCTTACTGGAATGTTCAAGGACAAAATTAGCATTTGAGCTCGTAATCCTATATGTCCCGTTGTGATACCAAAAGCTTTACTATCCCCCTGCTTACTTACTTTCAGTAAATAGCCTCTCACAATCTGAATCTCCCCATAAGATTTTCATCGTTCTACCGACCGTTTTGCTGTTCCACAGCGTTACATGCGCATTCGTCGCCCACGACCTTAACTTGGACTGCGTCGACCCGAAAGGCTTCGGGTTAACCAAGTTTATTGACGTCTGTCCTCTGGCCTTCACCGCCAAATCGTCTGCCCTTTCATTCCCCCTTACTCCGTTATGGCCCGGCACCCAAGCGATGCGGATTGCACCATCCTCAGAGAAGGCGTTAATCTTCTGTTTGCAGACGGTTCGTGACCTTACCGTCCTTTTTGTTATTGCCCTTATGGCCATTTTACTGTCTGTAAAGGTGCTCACACTCGACATCCTCGGGTTAGCACCACACCACCTAAAGCATTCCGTAATCGCCTGAATCTCCGCCTGCATGACCGTATTACGGTCAGGCAGTCTTAAACAGATCTCACTACCTGGGTTCTCAATGTAGACCCCAAGGCCCACTATGTCCTTTAGCGTTGATCAATCCGTGTAACATAATCTTCCAGATGACAATACTAGGGTTCTATCAATCCAAGACTGTGCCCCAGGCATCAGTGCCTCGCACTCGACTTCAAGTGTCGTTATTGTAGCCATTGAGTGGCGTGGACGCGTTTTTTATTTCGCTCCTCAAAGAAAATAAAATATAGCCCTATCTCGGAATAAGGACTACCTATTACGAAAAAATTTTAAAGCCTTTTTAGAGTAGGTTAGAAATGGACTCCAAAGACCCAACAGATGCGGTGTGGCGTCAGACGGTAGCGTGTTCTCCTCCTCTCCTATAGGTGTGGGTGCCTTGGCACTTGTAGTCGAGAGTAATGTTTCAAGCGCACAACTAGTCGTCAGATTTTTAATGAGGAAGAGACGGATAAGCCATCCGTATATCCGTATCTCGGAATAGGTACTGCCTGCTACGAAACAATTTTAAACCCTTTTTGGAGTAGGCTAGAAATTAACTCCAAAGACCCAACAGCGGCGGTGTGGCTTCAGACCGTTGTCCTCCCCTCCTATAGGTGTGGGTGCCTTGGCACTTGTAGTCGAGTGTAATGCTTCAAGAGCACAACTAGTTGTCAGACGATTTAATGAGGAAGAGACGGATAAATCAGAGGCATGCATAGTTAGTCCCCAGCCTTTAAGTAAAGGTGGTGTTTCCGACTCGGGTTCAGATAGCGACGATGTCAATGAAACAGTCATCGCATCCCAATCAAGTGATGAGGGCAGCGGAATGACGGCAGAAGTGAGCGATGGCTTTGCTAAGCTTACAAGCAGACCGAGAAAGTGATCCGGGGCACGGCGAAGGAGACAGAGGAGTATGTGTCCTTCGGAAACCTCTTCCCTTACTTTCAGGTTTCCTATCGTTCCCACCGCGATGGTATGACCTGCTCCTATCCTCAATCGATTCTCACATCGGCTTAAGTCTAATAGCCGTAGTGGCTGCCTCACACTTAATCTGTATATCAATGGGTCGGATATCTTGAATAGTCTCCATTGCCCTAGTGGGAGTGGTCCTCATCGCTCCGCCTATGCCAAGACAACATGTTCTCTGAACCTGTTGAATGGTCCTTATGTGACACTTTTTCTCCAAAGCAGTCCACCAAACTACTGAGACGTAAGTAAGCATTGGGCTAATCACGCTCCTGTAGAGCCAGGGGACTATCCTCGGATTCAGATCCAATTTCGAGCCTACGGCCCGTCTACTTAGTTTCCAACATCTGTGAGTCTTCTTTGTACGCTGCTGAATGTGACACTTTCAATTCAGTTTCCTATCCAAGATCACTCCTAAGAATTTAACATTGTCAGATATCGATTTTCGTTTTGTTGAGGTAACGTGGTGCTAAATTTTCAGATGTCGATTTCCGTTTTGTTGAGGTAACGTGGTGCGTTAAATTGGCCCTCCTTCGTCTTCCTCGTGAACAGGCATATTTCAGTCTTCAGTCTGGGTTAACATTGAAACCCCTGTCATAGGCCATATGCAAGACTTTTTCGGCCCTTCTGCATAGCTGGTTCGGATCCTTACCCTAAGAAGTTCTATAACATCGTCTGCATACCAGACGGGTTGAAATCCATCCTGAGTCAGCCTCCGTAATAGTTTATTTATGGTGATCACCCTAAGTAGTGGCGATAAAATGTAAAATAAATTTCAGCTATTATTCTCTATTACAAACACTTGATGATGATGTAATGGGGGCCGGTGGATGGTGGGTGGTAGCATGAAGTCTTTAGATGAGTATCCTCCAAGGATGCACATTCCTTGGAGGCTGCCTTGCTGGGCTATTGCACATTTTTTACCAAGTCTATGGCTGAATTACACTGAAAATAAATATTTGTGTTTATTGAGTGATTGGAGATCGTACATATTAAGAGCTACTAATTGTTGAATCTTCTTTCTCTGTTTAGGGATAACAGGGCCTCGGTGTGTAATTTAATATTCCAATTGGTTTTTAAAACTCACTTTTTACATTTTTTTTACAGTGTACTTAATCTCAGTATTTATTAAAGTCCCGGAAATATTAATTTACGACACTAGTGACTATGCCACTTTGTCATAGAACGGCGCCATAAGTTTTTGTTTATTTAGTTTTTATTTTTATTATTTTATTTCATTCCATTTGCAAATATCAAGTGGTTGCTTTCAAAGATATCTGCGTTTCACCTGTGAGGCAAATGCGCTTCGAACGGTGGCTAAAAAGCCTAGAAAATGCAACAATGTTTTGTTTAGATTTGTGTTTTTTTTTTTTTCTATTATTAGTCGCAATTCTTTGAAGTGTTAGGGTATAACCTCCTTGCATTGTGATGATTTACAAGGGAATTTAATCAATTATGATGGTTATATTGAGAGTCTACATGTGCCGTAAGTCTTGAGAAATATTTAGAAAAAAAAACTTGGCATTTTTAGAAACTCAATATGTTTGGAAATATTGTCTTTAGTGATAATTTGAAAATTTTCAAAGAAATTTTGAATCAAGCAAAAATTTCTGATTATGTCCTACAGAAAATTTCCGTAGATAAAATTTCTTAGAAATATTTTTCTTAAGAGAACATTTTTGTTTATTTTTTCCCCTATCAAAAGTTTTGTCTTTTTTCATGGAAATTTTGTCTTTCAAGGAAATTTTGTAGAAAATTTCAAGGAAATTTTGTTTTTAGAGAAATTTTCAAGGAAATTTTGTTGAAAATTTCATGGAAATTTTGTCTTTAAAGAAAATTTCATGGAAATTTTGTCTTTAGAGAAAATTTCATGGAAATTTTATCTTTAGAGAAAATTTCATGGAAATTTTATCTATAGAGAAAATATTAAGGGAAATTTGTCTTTAGAGAAAATTTCATGGAAATTTTATCTTTGGAGAAAAAAAAAAAAAAATTTTGTCTTTAGAGAATATTTCTTAGACACTTTCTTAGAACTTTGTCTTTAGAGAATACTAGCTGGACAAGGCCCGCTCCGCTGCGCCTTCTTTTACTCTCTTATTTTATCTGAGCCTTATACTGGCACGGGGGTGCTGGTACGACCTTTCAGATATTTCGTCATTAATTTCATTTGAGCTTTATATTGCTATGGTCGGTTATGTCCGGTATGGGGGTATTTTTGGGAGTGAGGTGGACCCCATATATCAGATTCGTGGTAGTCTCAAATTCCTTCCATTTGAGCCCCTTATTGTCATTATTGGTTTATATTTCCATGTGGCAAGCTCTGGAGGTGTGACGGCCCCTCTAGATATAAATCTTAAAAAGGGATACCAAATTTCGGTTTCTTGGTGGTCGCCCCACCGATCTCCGGAATGGTCCGCCCATTAAAATGTGTATGTTACATCTACTTCATTCTCTTGGTGTTGGTTTGCCCAGAAAGTGGATATCAGATTTATAATCTGCTCCCAAAAAAGCACATTTGGGCCATATTCCACAAATATGCCAGTTTGAGGGGTATGTGGGGTTGGGCTACTCACGCACTTAACTCTGAAAAAGATCAGAATCGTGCTCTACTCAAATTTCTTTCATTTGAGCCCCAATTGTCATTGCTTTAGAGGGAGTTAAAGGGGGTGAGACGACCCCCAAACACTTGGCCTCAAAAAGAATATCAAATTCGTTTTCTACTATCAAATGCCTTTTATTTATTGCCATAGCAGACAAACATGGCCGGTTTGAAAGGAGTTTAGGGGGCGGATTCTATCCCTAATATCAGCATTGTGCTAGAGCACGATTTTATTTGAGTCCCATAATGTCAAGCATTTTGAAATTGGCTATCAAGATATTCGGGGCTACGGGTCTCGTTCAGATCCACACTTATTTATTGTTTAGGTTGTCTATATTCAAAATCATATTTTAAAGCTACCTCTTGGGATACCACATTCTTAAAGATCCGCAGGTCCTCCTGTGTCTATCCCAATTTGAGGGTAAAAAGTGTACCCTGCTACCAAAGACTTTTTTTTGTTGTCCTATACTGATCGGCCTTCATATTGTATATAATTTTTAATTCCTTTTTTCTGAATAGGATATGGGGGAGGTGGATTGCCCTTTGACACATCCTTTAATTTGAGTACAATACATTTTCGGTCGTCCTACATGACAGTTTGTAGTTGTTTTAATTGGGTAAAGAGGGTCGCTCCCCCCGATGCTTAGACCCAAAAGACAATTTATGTCAGCAATTTATTGTTCCGATGTACATGTACTGCTGAACGGCTAGACGTGACCAAGATTCTTGAATCCTTATATCAACATTAAATTTGAACTCTACTGACATGGACCTTTCTTTAAATTCACATATTATTCCGCTCGAACTACACGCTCTTTTGAAGGGTATTAGGTGGGTGGGCCGGTCCCAGACTCTATGCCAAATATGTATGCCAGATTCGTTGTCAATTCCCAAAGACCTTTCATTTGATACCCATTTTGTGACGTTGAACATTCATGCCCGTTAAGGGGTTTTGTGGTTGGGGAGGCCCCGTAGACACCTTGAACCAAATTTTTATAACAGATGTGTACTCGAAATCCAAACACCTTTCATTTGATACCCATATTGTCCCAATTTGTAAATATGTTCTGCGGGTCGGTTTTGGGGGTTGGGGAGGCCCCTCAGACACCAATGAATAAATGTTTATGTCGGATGTGTACTCTACCTTAAAATACCTTTGATGTCCATATAGTCCCAATTGGTATAAGGAGGTTTTGGGGGGTGGGGAGGCCCCTCAGACACCAAGGAATAAATTTGTATGTCAGAGTTTGGGGGGACCCTCGAACACTTTGGGCGAAATTTGCCTACCAAGTTCGTACTCTACTCTTAAATACCTTTAATTTACCCAATTGGTAAATATACCGTGCGGGCGGTTTTGGGGGGTAAGGAGGCCCCGGAAACCAAGGAATAAATTTTTATGTCAGATTTATACTCTACTTTAAAATACCTTTCATTTCATACCCATATTGCCCAAAGCCGTGAAAAAGTAATTTTTTGGAGGTCGGGGGACAGCCCCCCCCCCCCCCCCCCCTCTCCCCGAACACTTTGATCGAAATTTGTATACCAAGTTCGTATTCTACTCTTAAATACCTTTCATTTGATACCCATATTGTCCCAATCGCTAAACATGTTCGTCCGGGTGGGTTTTTGGGGTGGAGCGTCCCCCAGGTAATTTGACCCAAAAATTTTATATCAATTTCGTGTTTTTGGGGTACCATAAGGTGACATACAAAATTTCACTTAAATCGATGCAGGCATCTGCGAGATCTGGCGTTTTGAAAATTGGGGTATGGGAGACGAACCTACAATTTGTTTGCCTGTTAGGGCTAGAACCATTTTTCTAATGATGTTGTCATATCTCTTTCGAGATGGACTTAATGACCCAAATGTTTTTGCCTTTCCTGGGATAGTCATTGGCCTTCTCATCCGGGAAATCATTGAGTCCGGAAATACAATTTTTCGCTTGCATGAGTCCAACACTCCACCACGCACTTTGACCTCTCTGTCCTCGAATCCGGTGCCATCATAGTGTCCACACAAATCCTGAGTTTCGAAAGCGGTAAATCCCCCAATGACACAGACCTCTGCCTAAAACCCTATATTCTCGTCCGACAGTCTCACTGGCATACAAGTATCGAGTGCCACAGAGTAGACACCTTTCCCTTGGAGCCATCTGTGACGACCGAGGTTTCATTTTCCTCAAACACATAGTCCGTCTCCCACCCCTCTCTCCAGAGAAAGCGATTTCTGAAATTCCTATTCTGAATCGATCTCGATTCCAGATAGTCTGAGCAGTGCTCAGTGAGCACTTCGTCAGTCCCCCCTTCCCGCCGCATATATCGTAGTCTGAATGGACTTCCCTTTCTTTCTCAGTATGCCGAGTTGTCTTTGGTATGGACCTAAAAGCTGCGATGATTTCAACGCAAGCCCGTCTTTGCACCATCTAGAATTCAGTGGTACGAATCCTTCTTTGCACAGATTACCATCACACCAGTGAACCATATGCCAGCACTGGTTTCACATAGACCGTGAACATGCCGTAAATCATCTTCACGCCAACTCTCCACTTTCCACCTAACATTCTTCTGAATGAGATGAAAATGACCAGCGCCTTTCGAACTCTTTCCTCCGTCTCATATTGAGGACTAAGCATACAGATTTCACATTCTTCTACAACCGCAGAGTGGTCCCGGCCAAAGACGGAAGTCTAAAGTTCGGTATCCTATATCTCATTTCTAGATAGTCTACTCGGTGAACTTTCCATGATCTCGCTGATCTTCGAAACCTGCCTCGTTTCAGTAGCACAACGCACAGTGGGATAGAACCTAAAAAAAAGTAATGAAAAATATGTTATTGGAGAATGCATGGATTTATCTCTTTGAAATAGAGATAACTCTTTGAAATTTGAGATGGTTAGAGCTGTGTTCTTATGGAGATCATGTGCAAAATTCCAAGCATTCCAGGCTTTTCAAAAAATTGCTCAGTTTGCCAAATCTTCATTTGTGGTCCGATTTTCAAAAAAGTTTTAAGAAAAAAATTAAAAGAGATATCTTAATAATTTTTTTGAATTTTACAAATACAGGTGTCTTTAAAAAACCAAAAATTAATTTTGACCGATTTATTAACAAAAATCACCAAAATACCCATTTCGGGTAAAGACAATTTCAAAATCGGCATATTTTAGTGTATTTGCTTGGAGGCTACAAAAGGCACTAGCAAGTGCACAAGTGCACAAAAAAAGATTGACAATGTTGATGTGCTTGTGGTTCGTAGCATTGATGATTAGTTTGTGGCGTATAGTGGAATAGTGGAAAATAAGTCTTTCTTCTTCCATACTGAGCTTGAAAGAGTTAGGGAACTTATTGAGCCCAGTTTCAAAATAAAAGCGTGCTCTACATTGTACTCATGGATCGTTGGGTATGTAGAGCACCTTAATCAATCGTATCAGAATGCCAGTCATAGTGTTTTGACTATAGCACACACTTGCCTAACTTTTAGAAGTTCTTGGCTATATTATTCTTGGAATTGAAAATGATCTCGAGCAGAAAGAATTTTGGAGATCAAAATAAAAGAGCGCAAACGTGGTACAAATATTGATTGGTGTAAAAAAATGTTTGCATGTGTTTAGGACATATGGAATACAAATGAGTAAAAGCGTGCTAAGTTCGGCCGGGCCGAAGCTTGGGAACCCACCACCATGGATTCTGCTAAATTATGGGAGCTATATCTGGTTATGGACCGATTTGGACGGAACTTGGCGCAGTTATTGAATGTCATAACAGAACACTATGTGCAAAATTTCAACCAAATCAGACAAAAATTGAGGCTTCCAGGGGCTGAAGAAGTCAAATCGGAAGATCGATATATATGGGAGCTATATTAAGTTATAAATCGATTTGGACCGTACTTGGTGCAGTTGTTGGAAGTCATAACGGACCACTATGTGCAAAATTTCAGCCAAACCAGACAAAATTTGCGGTTTCCAGGGGCTAAAAAAGTCAAATCGGGAGATCGGTTTATATGGGAGCTATATCTGGACCGTACTTGGTGCAGTTGTTGGAAGTCATAACATAACTATGTGCAAAATTTCAGCCAAATCGGATAAAAATTTTGGCTCCCAGGGTGTCAAGAAGTCAAATCGGGAGATCGGTTTATATGGGAGCTATAACTGGTTATCGACCAATTCGGACCGTACTTGGTGCAGTTGTTGGAAGTCATAACATAACACTATATGCAAAATTTCAGCCAAATCAGACAAAAATTGCGGCTTCCAGGGGCTCAAGAAGTCAAATCGGGAGGTCGGTTTATATGGGAGCTATATCAGGTTATAGACCAATTTAGACCGTGCTTCGTACAGTGGTTGGAAGTCATAACATAACACTATGTGCAAAATTTCAGCCAAATCGGATGCAAATTGTGGCTTCCAGGGGCTCAAGAAGTCAAATGGAGAGATCGATTTATATGGCAGCTATATCAGGCGATAGACCGATTTGGACGGTGCTTGGTGCAGTTGTTGGAAGTCATAACATAACACTATGTTCAAAATTTCAGCCAAATCAGACAAAAATTTCGTCTTCCAGGTGCTCAAGAAGTCAAATCGGAAAATCTTGACTGGAATGTTCATGGGCAAATCAGACAAAAATTGAGATTTCTAGGGGCTCAAAAAAAATCTAAACCGATATGGCCCCATTTGCAATCCCCAATGACCTCCATAAATATTAGGTATCAGTGGAAAATTTCAAGCGGCTAGCTTTCGACCGCTCGACTGCTATCGTGATTTCGACAGACGGACATGGCTAGATATTCTCAGGATGTCGAGACGATGTCAATATTTCGAGGTGTTAAAAATGGAAAGACTAGACTAGTATACCCCTCTCGTATGGTAATGGGTATACAAATCATAAGCCCGAATGGGGGATATGGGCTTTGCGTTTTGAGAACTCAAGGGGTTTTTTTTATCAAAAATTTTCTTTTTCGCCTCCTTGAACCAGATAAAAACTCTGTGATATTCGTCCCGGCTATCTTCCGCGTTCTCTCTCTCCCTCTCATTAGGCCTTGTTACAATAGCTTCCGGCTTTTCATCCAGAATATCTTTTATTCTGAAGTCCACTACGATTGATTGGTCTTAGGCAGCGTTACTCGTTCCGGAAAACCTTCCATTCATTCTGAAGTCCACTACGATTGATTGGTCTTACGCAGCGTTACTCGTTCCGGAAAACCTTCCATTCATTAGAGCATTTCTTTAATAGAACTGCGGACACTATGTAGTCCAAAATAGCTCCCCCCCCCCCCCCCCCCCAAGGGACCAAAGCCTCTGCATATGGTTTGTGAAACTCTCCCATTTGGTCTTCCTCGGATTTTTGTACGGCTTTCTTCTTCCCTTCTAGTGCTCAACCTGTAAGCCTATGCTGTTGCAGTCCAAAGAGGAGCAGTAGGTGGCTACGAGATACCGGGCATCTTGACAAATGCTGTCCGTGGTTCAGCGTTTATTAGATTCGTCCCATCCCAACGCTTTTACTGGTTAATATTGTCTTTAATATTACATTAAAATGTTACCTTCACCAACTAAACAACAATTGGCAACCCCGCATTTCTGTTCTGTTAAAAGAACTGCGCACACTGTGGAGTCCGATATAGGGCCCCCTCAGGTGACCCAAGCCTCTGCATGTGTTCCCTGAAACTCTCCCATTTGCTCTTTCTTGGATTTCTATACGGCTTCCTTCTTCCCTTCTCGTGCTCGACCAGTAAGCCTATGCTGTTGAGGTCCAAAGAGGGGCAGTGGGTGGCAGTGGGTGGCAACGAGAAGCCGGGCAACTTGGCAAATGCCGTCCATGCTTTAGGGTTTGTAAGATTCGTCCCGTTCGAACTTTGCTCGCTTCTACTGGCTAATATTGTCTTTGGAAAATATTATTGGGTTGCTCAAAAAGTAATTGCGGATTTTTCATATAGTCGGCGTTGACAAATTTTTTCAACGGCTTGTGACTCTGTAATTGCATTCTTTCTTCTGTCAGTTATCAGCTGTTAATTTTAGCTTGCTTTAGAAAAAAGTGTAAAAAAAGTATATTTGATTAAAGTTCATTCTAAGTTTTATTAAAAATGCATTTACTTTCTTTTAAAAAATCCGCAATTACTTTTTGGGCAACCTAATACATTAAGATTTTACCTTCACCAACTTAACAACAATTGGCAACACCGCAATTTCTGCACGTTGTTGTCCTCATTGACAGTAATGTTTTATTGATAACCTTAATAATGAATTATGATCCCAAATAGTACATCCATGGACAATTTTTGCATTAGTTTCTGCAGAGCTTGTGACTATTTGCACATACATTTTGTGTTCTACTTTTTTCTACCGGTGGAATTTGATCAAAGCCTTTGTATAACAAGGTTAGTGGGTCTGCAGCTTAGGTATCTTATCTATACACAATTGATTGCAGCGAACGTGGGCACGCACGCAACAGGCGTATCATCATAGTTTCTCTAGGAGGCTTAGTGGGGATTTGTCAACAAAAGTGCTAAAGCTTTGTAGCCCATCATAAGGGTTTTGTTTAGAACTGAGAAATATGGGAAAATACATGCATTTGATATACAAATTTTTTATATTCATTTATCTTTAGTGTTTAAATATTTAATTTGATTATGTTTCCGGCTTTCAAGGTTATGGTGGGGGTTGGAATTTATTTGGCCACATTAAGCTTGCGAGCATATTGCCAAAAAGGATTTTCAAATGTAAATTTTTTTTTTATTAATTTTGGGGTGATTGAATTTTAATCACTTTGCAAAGCTAAAAAAAACCAGAATAGGATTTTTGGAAAATAACCGATTGGCAGTCATTTGTGGATTAGATAAAATGATATTTGGTCATTTGGAAATTCCAAGTGAAAGGTCGTATCCGTTTTAGGGTATGATCATTTTTCGAAAGTCTTGCTGCTATGACTCAAAATTGTTACCAAAATCTTTCAATCTTTATTGAAATCCTTTTCGTACAATTAATGAACACATATTAACTAATTTTTTACTTTTGTTTCAGGTAATTACATCTTTGGAATTGTGAGTAAAACATAAAATTGTAATTAAAACCAGTAGCCGGAGCCAACAATATAACACCCTACACCACCTGGTGTACGCAGTACAAATTATATGTAGAACTTATCTCGAAATCTAGTCAGACTTCAATTTGAATACCCATTGCAATATGAAATAGAACCTTGTAAGATTTTCCTACCATAGGACAACACATTTGGATTTCCACATCCTTAAAAGGCCATATCGGATAAAAGATTATATGGGAGTTATATCAAAACCTGTGCCAATTGTGATGCCACATACTGGGACGTCAAATAGAACATCTCACGCCCTATATTGTAAAGATGTGACCAAAATTGTGGCTTTTACTGCCTTAAAAGTCCATATCGGATAAAATATACACATTGGAGCTATATATAAAGCAGGTCGGATTTTAATGAAATTTTGCACTGGAACATCAAATAAAACATCTCATGCTAAATCGGACGAAAATAATGGTTTCTACAGGCTAAAGTCTATTTCGGATGAAAGATATATCGGGGACCTATATCTAAATCTAAACCGAATTTTATGAAATTTTGCACACGTATTACGACGTCAAATCGGATGAAATATTTATATGGGAGGTATATATGTGAATCTGAACCGATTTTTATGAAATTTTGCACACATATGAAGACGTCAAATAAAGTACCCCGTGCCAAATTTGGTAAAGATCGGATCAAAGTTGTGACTGGTACAGCCTTAAAACTCCATATCGGATAAAATATATATATGGGTGCTATATCTAAATATGAACCGATTTTTATACAATTTTGCAGTCGTATTGAAGTTTAAAGAAAACACTTGGTGCACAATTTTGTAAAAATCGGACCAAAATTGTGGCTTCTACAGCCTTAAACGGCCATATCGGATGAAAGATATATATGGGAGGTATATCTGAATCTGAACAGATTTTTATGAAATTTTGCACACATATAACGACGTTGAATAAAACACCCCATGCCAAATTTTGTAAAGATTGGACCAAAATTGAGGCTTCTGCAGCCTTAAACGGCCACATACGATGAAAGATATATATGAGAGCTATATCTAAATTTGAACCGATTTTTATAAAATTTTACAGTCGTATTGAAGTTTTAAAGAAAACACTTCGTGCACAATTTTGTAAAGATGGGACCAAAATTGTGGCTTTTACAGCCTTAAACGGCCATATCAGATGAAAGATATATATGGGAGGTATATCTGAATCTAAACCGATTGTTATGAAATTTTGCACACATATGAAGACGTCAAATAAAGCACCCCGTGCCAAAATTTGTAAAGATCGGACCACATTTGTGGCTTCTACAGCCTTAAATGGCCATATCAGATGAAAGATATATATGGGAGGTATATCTGAATCTGAACAGATTTTTATGAAATTTTGCACACATATAACGACGTTGAATAAAACACCCCATGCCAAATTTTGTAAAGATTGGACCAAAATTGAGGCTTCTACAGCCTTAAACGGCCATATACGATGAAAGATATATATGAGAGCTATATCTAAATTTGAACCGATTTTTATAAAATTTTACAGTCGTATTGAAGTTTTAAAGAAAACACTTCGTGCACAATTTTGTAAAGATCGGACCAAAATTGTGACTGCTATAGCCATAAAATTCCATATCGGATGAAAGATATATATGGGAGGCATATTTGAATCTGAACCGATTTTTATGAAATTTTGCACACATATGAAGACGTCAAATAAAGGACCCCGTGCCAAATTTTGTAAAGATCGGACCACAATTGTGGCTTCTACAGCCTTAAAACTCCATATCGGATAAAATATATATATGGGTGCTATATCTAAATATGAACCGATTTTTATACAATTTTGCAGTCGTATTGAAGTTTAAAGAAAACACTTTGTGCACAATTTTGTAAAGATCGGACCAAAATTGTGGCTGCTATAGCCATAAAATTCCATATCGGATGAAAGATATGCATGGGAGGTATGTATGTGAATCTGAACCGATTTTTATGAAATTTTGCACACATATGAAGACGTAAAATAAAGTACCCCGTGCCAAATTTGGTAAAGATCGGATCAAAATTGTGGCTTCTACAGCCTTAAACGGCCATATCAGATGAAAGTTATATATGGGAGCTATATCTAAATTTGAACCGATTTTTATAAAATTTTGCAATCGTTTTGAAGTTTTAAAGAAAACATTTGGTGCACAATTTTGTAAGGATCGGACCAAAATTGTGGCTACTATAGCCATTAAACTCCATATTGAATGAAAGATATATATGGGAGCTATATCTAAATCTGGACCGATATTGACGAAGTTTTCCATACATATGAGGACATTGAATAAAACACCCCATGCCAAATTTTGTAAAGATCGGACCACAATTGTGGCTTCTACAGCCTTAAAAAGCCATATCGGATAAAAGATATATATGGGAGCTATATCTAAATGTGAACCGATTTTGTTCAAATTTCAATAGCTTTCGTCCCTGGGCCAAAAAAGAGACTTGTATAAAATTTCAAGACAATCGGACAATAAATGCGACCTGTAACTTGATCACAAGAATACATGGACATGGTCAGGCCGAATCTTGGGAACCCAGAATCCATGGTGGTATTCTGCTGAAATATCTGAACTATATCAGCTTATAGACCGTATGTGGCACAGTTGTTTAAAGTCATAACAGAACACTATGTTCAACATTTTAGATAATTCGGATGAAAATTAAGGCTTCCGTGGGCTCAAGAAGTCAAATCGGGATATCGGTTTATATGGGAGCTATATCAGGTTATGGACCGTTCCCGGCACAGTTATTTTAAGTCATAACAGAACATCATGTGCAAATTTTCGGCCAAATCGGACAAAAATTGGGCCTTCTATGGGCTCAATAAGTTAAATCGGGAGATCGGTTTATATAGGTGCTATAACAGGTTATATAGCGATTCAATCCGTACTTGACATAGTTGTTTGAAGTCATAACATAACACTATATGCAAAATTTCAGCCAAATCGGATGTAAATTGTGGCTTCCAAGGGCTCAAGAAGTCAAATCGAGAGATCGGGGGGGCTTCTATGGGCTGTGCAAATCAAATCGGGAGATCGATTTATTTGGGAGTTATATCAGATTCATGACCAGTATAAACCGTACTTGGCTTAGTTGTTGGGAGTCATAACAGAATACTATGTGCAAAATTTCAAAAGTCAAATCGGGAGCCATATCAGGTTATGGACCCATTCGAACCGTACTTTTCACAGTCGTTGGAAGGTGCGCATGCGAGCTAAGTGCGGGTGCAAGCTAAGTGCGGATGCGAGCTAAGTGCATATGCGAGCTAAATGCGGTTGCAACTAAGTGCGGGCAAACACTTGGAACTATGTCAGCATGAGTAAGTTTAGCTTAGGTTTAAGTGGCCTTCAGACTCACTTAGACGTTTTCGTCCATTTTGATACCTCAGGAACAGAAGAAGGAACCTTCTAGTGTTTCCTCTCAGACACTGTCTATACATTCTCAGACTTCTGAATATACCCCGACTGTAAAAGGTTTCGAGGTCAAAATCTTCCTTAGTATTTACCTACACTCAAAAAAAGTGAACATCAAATGAGTGAAAATTTAACTATATGGTAGTTAAATTGATCATGAAGTGGCGCTTAAGATTTTTTTGTCCTGTTGGGTATACACAATTACGTTTTTGAACATAGATGGACGCAAAAATGAAATTTTTACAGATAGTAGAGCTTGAGCCCCCGGTGAAAATAGTTAACTACATTCAGAAGGGGCAGATGGGTGCACCCCACTACTTGAGGGGGACAGATGGGTGCACCCCACTACTTTCAGGGAGACAGATGGGTGCACCGTTTTAAGCGAAATTTTTGTATACCACCTTATGGTATCCGAAAAACGCGAAATTGGTATAAAATGTTGGGGTCAAATAACCTGGGGGGACGCCCCATCCCAAAACCCATCCGAACGGACATATTTACCGATTGGGTCAATATGGGTATCAAATGAAAGGTATTTAAGAGTAGAGTACGAACATTGTATACAAATTTCACCTTTGGGGGTTGGGGGAGGGGTCCCACACCGCCCCACCCTCACAAAAACCCCCCAGGGGGACACTTTCACTGCTTATCAAGGGAAATATGGTATCAAGTGAGAGGTATTTACAAGTACAGTACAAATCTGACATAAACATTAATTCCTTGGTACCTGAAGGGCCTTCCCAACCCCCCCAAAAAACCCCCCAGCACAGAGACAATATGGATATCAAATGAAAGGTATTTACAAGCAGAGTACAAAACTGACATAAAAATTAATTCCTTAGTATCCGCTGGAATTAATTAGTGTGGATCGGATCCGTAGCACTGAATGTCGTGATCTCCACCTAAAAATTGCTTAAAGAAAAAACCATTTTCAAATAGCCATTTTATGGTGTAGCAAAGTGCACCGGGCCAGCCAGTCTTATTGTTTGTTTGGTTTGTTTGTGTGGTGCTTATAGGCTCAAGAACGGCTCAACCGATTTGCTTGCAATTTTCGCAGATGGTGCATAATAATTCCGTGGTGAAAAAAAGGACCAATTTTTTTGATATCTGAAGGGGCGGACCGTCCCCCTCACCCCACAACCTACCAAATACACTATATATATATATAGACCAATCAGGACAATTTGGGTCTCAAATGAAAGGTATTTAAATTTAGAAAACGTATCTGATATCCAATTATCGGAACAAGTGTTTGGGGGACCACCCCAACCCCCTTAACACCCCTAAATCGGACATATATACCGACCATAGCAACTTAAATGGAAGGCATTTGCGAGTAGAATACTAATCTAATATCCAAGCGTGGAACCAAGTTTCTCTGGGTCCATTCCTTCCCCAAAATACCCCCCAATCAGGACTTATTTACTGAGCATGGCAATATGGGGCTTAAATAAAAGGTATTTTAGTGTAGAATACGAATCTGATATTCAAATCTGGGACGAAGTGTTTGGGGGCCGCCCCTGCCCGCAATAAGGACAAATTTACGACCATAGCAATATGGGGCTCAAATGAAAGGTCTTTGGGAGTAAAGCACTAATCTGATATCAATATTCGGGAAAAAGTCTATATGGTGCCACCCCCGCTTCATAACACCAGCCAAATAGGAAGTTTTTGCTGGCCATTGCAATATGGGACTAATATGAAAGGTATTTTGGAGTAGAACACTAGTCTGATATATATTTCTAAGGCCAAGGCACTGAGTGGCCGCCTCATCTCCCAAAACACCCCCAAAGCGGTTATGTTTGCCGACTATGGAAATATGAGGCTCAAATAGACCACGAATCAACATTCGGGACCAAGTGTCTAGGGGAGGTCCCACCGCCATAAAAACCCCTAAATAAAACGTATTTGCTCACCAAGATAATTTGGATTTTCAAGACAGTGGAGCTCGATATTGATGGTTTTTGGGGCCCATGCCCCACACCTGACATATTTGCTTACTTTTGCAATAAGGTATTTAAATGAAAGCTATTTGAGATTAGAAAACTACTTTGATATCCAATTTCGAGGCCAATGGCAATATGTTATATATAGATATATGAGAATAGAGCACGATGCTGATATATTTCTAGGTCTAAGTGTTTGAGGGACCAAAATGCTTAACAGTGTTCTGCTAATGCCAATAACAGAGGGCTGTTAGGGCACTGGTTTGTGTCTCCACTTGTTAAATTTTGAATTTCTCTTCACTCACATTACCAAGCATTACAAATTGAAGCACCCTTTATTTCAGCATAGCTGTAACAAAAAGAGGTAATTTTTACTAAAACTACACTACGCGTTCCAGAACAAAAGTACCATGTTAAGGCTGAAAAGTGCGTACAACAGTGTTAAGGAATAAGTTGACATTTACACAGACAGGCGGACGGACGGACGGATGGACGGACAAAGACATAATTGTTGCTCTTATCAATGTCTTAGATTGGTGCCTTTACTTTATTGGGATTGTGGCATTATGGGTATGCTATTTTGCCATATTTATTATTTATTTACATTCGACTATCGCATGTAGGAGATATAGTGCAAGGGAGTGTATGTTTTTTTAAATATAAACTCCGAATTTTATTTATGAGCCATACAATGTCATAGACCGCAATAGTAAAGCAGTGTTCGCAGCACTTCCATGCCGATTGAATGCCAAACAATGAGTGTAATTGTTGGCGAATTTATTTCCCGGAACCACACCACACTATTAGTTGTGGTTAAACAGGAAACACACTCGATTAAATATCGACACATTGTAAATTTTTCAAAATTTCCTGGAACCCTCTAAGGGATGTGGTAAAAGCAAACCTTTGTGCATTCTATTGGGGGGTGCTGGTGACGTCGTGCCTAGCTTTTGCTATCAGATTCATTCAACAGAAAACACTATGTTTAGATTCCTTGCACCAGCTGTGGTTGTTTATTTCACGTTAATCACAAGGCTAGTTCAAAGCCACAAAATTAAAGCGAAGTACATACTCGTATATAAAACATGATTTTTTTTATATATTTTTTAACATTAACACCGTTTTGATGTTTTTTTTTTTACAGAAGTAAAACAATGAAAAATAAAGTAACAATTTAAACCGCATTTGCTTTGACCGAAGATTAAGACTTGCAACTACGTAAATATACAAAACCACGAACATGAACAATAATATGTCACATAAAAATATTGCGGCTTGTAAGTACTCAAGAAGTCAAATTGGGAGATCGGTTTATATGGGAGCTATATCAGGTTATAGACCGATTTTGACCGTACTTTGCACAGTTGTTGAAAGTCATAACAGAACACTACATGCAAAATTTCAGCCAAATGCAAGAACTTGACTTGCATGACATATGTTTTCAACAAGACGGTGTCACATGCACGAATTGTCGATTTTGGAGTGAAGATCAGCCAGAAGTATTGCAAGAGCTACCTATGCATCTAGAAAAAGTCTGGTGGGGTTTATGGGCTGGTGGCATCATTGGACCGTACTTCTTAAAATGTGATGCGAATCGTAACTGCGAATGGTGAGCGCTATCGTGAGATGATATCCAACTTTTTTTGCCCAAAATGCATGAACTTCAATTGCATGACATGTGATTTCAACAAGGCGGTGCCACATGCCATACAGCACGAATTTTCGATTTTAGAGTAAAGATCAGCCAGAAGTATTGCAAGAGCTACCAATGCATCCAGAATAAGTCACAGTTTGGTGTGGTTCATGGACTTGTGGCATTATTGGACCGTATATCTTCAAAGATGATGCGAATCGTAACGTAACCGTGAATGGTGAGCGCTATCGTGAGATGATATCCAACTTTTTTTTTCCAAAATGCAAGAGCTTGTCTTGCATAACAGGTGGTTTTAACAAGACGGTGTCACATGCCACACGGCACGAATTGTCGATTTTGGAGAGAAGATCAGCCAGCAGCATTGCAAGAGCTACCTATGCATCCAGAAAAAGTGTGGTTCGGTTTATGGGCTGGTGGCTTCATTAGACCGTACTTCTTCAAAGATGATGCAAATCGTAACCTAACTGTGTATAGCGAGCGCTATCGTGAGATGATATGGAACTTTTTTTTGCCCAAAATGCAAGAGCTTGACTTGCATGACATGTGGTTTCAACTAGACGGTGCCACATGCCATACAGCACGCTTAACAACGAAGTTAGTGAGAGGCGAGTTGGGTGAAAATTGTATTTCACGTTCGTGACCGGTCAATTGGCCGTTTAGATGGTGCGATTTAAAGCCTTTAGACTATTTTTTATGGGGCTATATTAAAGCTCATGTCTATACATACAAACCTGCTTAAAACGGCGCATTAGAAGACAACATTGAATCATTTATTCGTGAGATACCGGCCGAAAAGTTGGAAGCAGTATACCAAAATTGGACTAAGCGAACAATTTGAGGCGCAGTCACGGTCAACATTTGCATGAAGTAATCTTCAAACATTAAATTATATGGACCCTTCTATCGATTCAAAAAAAGATTTCACGCATTTTTCTGAATTTTATATGTTTTTTTAAACTTTCCTATAGCTCCTACAAAAATCACTCTACCCGATTTTATTGAATTAATACAATTAGCAACTTTGGACTCCTCGTCATTCGTACCGAATATGGTCTAGAGCAACCTATATATGGATATGCTGTTTAAGACCCTTTGAGGCCCGTCTTCCTATATGCTTTAGATCGGTCTTTATTTTTTCTTAAACGCCGCATTTATTACTCGATTTTGGTGGCTTTTGGAACGGTGAGTTATATGAGCTCCCTGTATAGTATATACCGATTTAAGTTTTAAGCTCTATGATAAGGGACCTCCTTTTTATAGCCGAGTCCAAACGGCGTGCCGCAGTGCGACACCTCCTTGGAGAGAAGTTTTACATGGCATAGTACCTCACAAATGTTGCCAGGGAATATCCAGATTAGAAGGGGAACCCACTGCTGAACATTTTTTCTAATGGTCTCGCCAGGATTCAAACACAGGCGTTCAGCGTCATAGGCGGACACGCTAACCTCTGTGCTACGGTGGTCCTGCATAGGATATCCTTCCTAAATATGGTGCAAATCAGACTTCATTTGGATATATAGGTTAATGACTCGTTTAGCGGTTTTGGAATGTGATTGCGTTTAGCTCCCGATGTCCGTGTCGAGTTTAGTCCAGATCGGATCATACTCGATATAGCTGCTATGGGTTCATAAATTGTGCATTTTTCCCCTGACTGACCAGTTGGGGGATTTTCAAAGTTCGGAACAAACTCGATTCCTCTTTACTTGTTTCAGGAGTGAAACGCATGAAATTTCAAGCATTCTCTTTAAGATTGTAGATGTTAGTGGTTCAAAATCTTTTTTTAGACAGATGCTTCTATTTGAGTTCTTAAGCCGCTGAAAAGTTCTTTGCATTCATTGAATGGCCAAGCACCCTCTCGTTTGCAAAAACCCAAATGCTTTAGTAACATAAGTTATTTAAACTTAGCCTCAAACGTCCAATACATTTTTTTTTTTCAATACACCATCAAAAAGGGAAAAAAACGATCGAATATATAAACATAATTAAAATTTGTTGACTTTTGCGGTCAATGAACAGTAGACAACACCTTTCCTCAAAATCGCATTCAATATCTTTCGGTACGTGTGCCTTAGTCGGACTTAGGCTATTTGGTCAAAACCAAAACTGAGAAGAGAAGTAGCATCCCGCCGTCAAATCCCAATAGATATGTATAGTCGGTCGCTTGGTTGTTCGGTTGGTAGGTCGGTTGTCAACAGGTTCTTGTTTATGGCTTTTGTAATGGCCATTTAATAATTATGTTTTTGTCATTATAATCACACCGAGTGGCCGAGTGTGTTCGCAGCCTTTTTTGTGGTTTTGGGGAGGGCCAAACTTCAGCCAAAGTAATGTGGAGAGGGTGAGAGACAAGAGAAGACAGATCGCCAGACCGCCAGCCCCTCATCCATCGGGCTTTCATTAAGAAACAAAAAAAGAAAAGATTTCCAAGAATTTGTTGTTTAACTCATTCACTAAATTGTGTCCACAACCAAGCCAAAACCCCCAAAAGAAAAAAAAATCGAAAAACTTAAAATGTAGAAGAAACTAAAAAAAACATCCAAAAAAAAAAACACATAAAAATACGAGTTGGGTTAACAAAATGAAGGAAAATTACATTACTATTGGGTTGCCCAAAAAGTAATTGCGGATCTTTTAAAAGAAAGTAAATGCATTTTTAATAAAACTTAGAATGAACTTTAATCAAATATACTTTTTTTACACTTTTTTTCTAAAGCAAGCTAAAAGTAACAGCTGATAACTGACACAAGAAAGAACGCAATTACAGAGTGAAAAAAATTTGTCAACGCTTACTATATGAAAAATCCGCAATTACTTTTTGGGCAACCCAATACAAAACAACCGTGTTAAGTAAGGCCATGCCGAACTTTGGATACCCACCACCATTTATACCCTACACCACCACTCTGGTACAGGGTATTATAACTGCATTTGTTTGCAACGCTAAGAAGGAGAAGAGCAAGACCCATTGATTAGCATACCGATCAGCTTAGATTTACTTCCTAATTGGATTTAAACTACGTTTACCTTGGCCACTAAATCCGGATTGCAGTGGCCCAAGAAGAAATTCTGGTAAGGGACTTACCGCCCTCGAAACTTAGAATTTATGTGGACAGTAAGGCGGCGCTTAAGGTCTAAGGGACGAGAATCTTGAGGTCGAGATGCGTGGCGGATTGTTTGGAGTCCCTGCTTACGCTCCGGGCCCACGATATGACTCTGAAAAGGGGTCCTGGGCATGAGGGGATTCAAGGGAATAAGAGGGTGGACGAGTGCGCCAGCAGGGGTTCGTCAGCGCCGGGCGGACCAGTCATCAGTCTTGCCTATGTGCCATTGGTCGAGCTACTGAACATAGTTGAGGGGATGGCCAGAGCGACGCAGGTGTTGAATTGTAACTCGGTGGATGGTTGCCGGACTGCAAGGACGCTATGGCCGGTCACCGACCGGATATCAAGCGGGTCTGAATAACATTCATGCAGATACGGTAGCAGACGCGGTAATTGGCTACCGGGTGAATGTAGTCCTTGGAGAACGACCGCCACCCATTGCACCCGAAGAAATCGACCTCCCCCGGCAAACCAGAGTGGTTCTGGCTCAATTACGTTCCGGCAGATGCAGCCGCCTCAATTCCCACAGAGCTAGGATTGATGCCGACGTGGAAGATGTATGTCCCGATTGTGACCAGGGACCGCACGATATACGTCACCTGTTTAACTGCCCGGCCAGACCCACTCGACTCAGACCCAGATCCCTGTGGACGCACCCCATCTTAGTCGCAGAGTTCCTGGGTCTTGACACTCAACAGAATCAAGCAGACGAAAGATAGAACACAATAAACTGCTACAACAACAACAACAACCGACCGGAGAAGGACTAGAGAGTTGCTGGTGGTCGATGAGTATATTAATAGGGGTCATAGCAGGACACTGCGCCGCAGGCCGCATGGTGGCGCGCATGGGGATACCGCACAATGACTTCTGTAGGAGTTGCCTCGATGAGGAGGAGACTTCTGAGCACTTGCTGTGTTCTTATCCGGGTTTGCAGGGACGTAGGCTCTCCATTCATCGGAAACGTTTCTTCTGTGATCTAGATGAACTTGCGATGTCTCCTGAGATTTGTTGAAGTAACAGTATGGTTCCGACGGGGGCCATAAGCTACGGCGTAGGTACATCCGTAATTGAGTGGGGATGAGCGTTTCTTCACCCCTTAAAATTTCAGCGAAATCGGGTAATAAATATAGCTGTTATGGACTTCAGACCCTTAACCTTGAGATCGATCTATATGGCATCTAAATATAGTCCGATCTGAACTATGGTTGGGTCGGATGTCGGGAGGCTTAAAGCAACTCAGCGTTTCAAATTTCAACGAAATCGGATAATTAATACAGCTTTTATGGGCTTCAGCCTCTTGATCGGCAGATCGGTCTATATCTATATCTAAAAATAGTCCGATCCGAACCATAATTGGATTGGATATAGTCAGGCCTAAAACAACTCACTGTTTTAAATTTCGGCGGTACCAGGTAATAAATTAAGGTCTTGTAGGCTTCAGACCCCTAACCGGCAGAGTAGTCCGTATGGCAGCTATATCTAAATATAGTCCGATCTGAATTATATTTGGGTAGGCAGTCGGGAGACTTAAAACAACTAACTGTTATCAAATGCATCGCATTTGATAACATTTAGGTGGAGATCCGGGCGATCACGGAATGCGCGAAGTGCTGTGGTGCTAACGCGAGGACGTCGAGTGTGAACATCTTTACCGATCTTGCCTTGAGGGCAATAACAACCAGGACGATAAGGTCACGAACAGTCTTGCAGTGCATGAAGGTGATTAAAGCCTTCTCTAAGGATGGGAAAATCCGCATCGTTTTGGTGTCTGGCCATGAAGGAGTAAGGTGGGATGAAAGGGCAGATGATATGGCGGTGAAAGCCAGAGACCAATGAACATTCCATTAAGGAACAGGGGCAAACTTCTCACATATCAATGAGTGCAGTCCGATTCAAGTTTTAAGCTCAATGATAAGGGACCTCCTTTTTATAGTCGAGTCCGAACGGCGCGCCACAGTGCGACACCTCTTTGGAGAGAAGTTTTACATGGCATAGTACCTCACAAATGTTGCCAGCATTAAGAGGGGAAAACCACCGCTGAAAATTTTTTCAGATGGTCTCGCCAGGATTCGAACCCAGGCGTTCAGCGTCATAGGCGGACATGCTAACCTCTGCGCTACGGTGGCCTCCCCACCGTAGATTACCCCCATCACCATAGTATGGGGGTTATCGAATTTTGTCATTCCGTTTGTAACTCCTCGAAATATTCGACTAGGACCCCATAAAGTGTATATATTCTTGATTGTCATGATATTTTCAGTCGATCTAGCCATGTCCGTTCGTCCGTCTGTCTGTAGAAAGCACGCTAACTATCGAAGGAGTAAAGCTAGCCGCATCAGACACTTAGGTGTGATCTTGGACAGGAGCGTACTGAGAAGGCTCACAGATGTTGGGCACTATGTAGACGGGCCTTAGGCTCGAAATGGGGCCTGAATCGGAGGATAGTCCTCTGGCTTTACAGGAGCGTGATTTGACCAATACTTACTTACGCCTCAGTAGTTTGGTGGACTGCTATGCAGAAAAAGTGTCACATAAGGACCATTCAACAGGTTCAGAGAACATGTTGTATTGGCATAGGCGGAGCGATGAGGACCACCCCCACTAGGGCACTGGAGACTATTCTAGTTATCCGACCCATTGACATGCAGATTAAGTGTGAGGCTGCCACTGTGGCTATGAGACTTAAGGGGATGGGAGAATGTAGGCGACCACGGAAACATGGAAGAAAGGGAAGAGGTTTCCGATCGGATACCTGAGATGAACCTTGAAGGAGTAAGGTGGGATGAAAGGGCAGATGATATGGCTGTGAAAGCCAGAGGCCAATGAACATTCCATTAAGGAACAGGGGCAAACTTCTCACATATCAATGAGTGCAGTCCGATTCAAGTTAAAGCTCAATGATAAGGGTCCTCCTTTTTATAGCCGAATCCGAACGGCGTGCCGCAGTGCGACACCTCTTTGGAGAGAAGTTTTACATGGCATAGTACCTCACAAATGTTGCCAGCATTAGGAGGTGAAAACCACCGCTGAAAATTTTTTCTGATGGTCTCGCCAGATTTCGAACCCAGGCGTTCGGCGTCATAGGCGGACATGCTAACCTCTGCGCCAGGGTGACCTCCACTGCCGTCAATAAACTTGGTTAACCCGAAGCCTTTCAGGTCGACAAATTCCGAGTTAAGAAACGGTCGGTAGGACGACGAAATCCTATGGGGGGATCCAGATTGTGAGAAGACGAGGCTATTACCGAAAGGAAGTAAGAAGGAGCTCAGTATACCTATTGCTATCATGAAGGGATGCATAGGACTACGAGCTCACTTAAGTAAAATCGGTGCGGCAAGTGATAGCATGCTGGAAAGATGATGAGATGTTGGAGCATTTCCTTTGTCATTGCCCGACTTTTGGGTCTAACAGTTATCGATACTTAAGTGGGGACACTATACCAGACATGAACCAACTTAGGGGAGTGGTATGGAAAACAATTAAGGATTTTATAAATAGCACGGACTTCCTAACTTAGATTTTCGTTTTCGAGGTTAGTTTTTTTTAGTTAGAGCGCACAACAAGCCGATTACTGGATAAGGTGTATGTCCAGAGTGGCATGGGGCGTATTAATATATGCACCCTCTTTTCAACCTAACCTAAGCTAAAGCTAGCAGCTTGAAATTTTGCACAAATATTTGTTATATGTGTAGGTCGGTTGGCTTTGTCAATGGGCCATATAGGTTCATGTTTTGATATAGCTGACATATAATCCGATCTTGGATCTTAACTTCTTAAGCCGCGGGAAGGCGCAATTCTTATCGGATTTGGCTCAGATTTTGCATAACGGGGTTTGTTATGACTTCCAATAACCGAGCCATATATGGTTTAAATCGGTCCATAATCCGATATAGCTGGCATATAAACCGATCTTGGATCTTGTTTTCTTGAGCCTCTAGAGGGCGCAATTCTTAACCGATTTGATTGAAATTTTGCATGTTGTGTTTTGTTATGTCTTCCAATAACTGTGCCATATATGGTTTAAATCGGTCCATAACCTGTTATAGCTGCCATATAAACCGATCTTGGATCTTGACTTCTTGAGCCTCTAGAGGGCGCAATTCTTAGCCGATTTGGCTGAAATTTTGCATGACATGTATTGTTATGACTTCCAATTACTGTGCAAAGTATGGTTCAAATCGGACCATAAATTGATATAGCTGCCATATAAACCGATCTTAGATCTTAACTTCTTTAGCCACTAGAGGGCGCTATTCTTTGCCGAGTCGTGTAAAGTTTTGTATAACGTGGTTTTTTATGACTTCCAACATTTGTATCTAATATAGTCTGAATTGGTCTACGACCTGATATTGCTGCCATATAAACCGATCTGGGACCTTGACTTCTTGAGGTCCTAGGGGGCGTAAATATTATCCAATTTGGCTGAAATTTTGTACAAGGTTTCTCCCATTACCTTCAACTTATGTGTCAAATATGGTCTGAATCGGTCTATAGCCAGATACAGCTCCCATATAAACGTATCTCCCTATTTTACTTCTTGATCCCCTAAAGGGCGCAATTGTTATTCGAATCGGCTAAAAATTTACACAATGACTTCTACTATGGTTTCCAACACTCAATTCAATTATGGTCCGAATCAGACCATAACTTTATACATCTCCAATAGCATAGCAATTCTTTTCTTTTATCCTTTTGTTCGCCTAAAAAGGGAAACCGGGAAAGGAACTCGACAAATGCGATCCATGGTGGAGGGTATATAAGATTCGGCCCGGCCGAACTTAGGACGCTTTTACTTGCTTTTGTTATTTTTTCATCAAATTTTTGGTTTTGCACACAACTTTCGAAATGTTATGGCACATTCCAAATGTTCCAAATTTCTTAGTACCCCCCCTCGTTTCTTCACCGCAACATTGTGAGATTTTAATTGTCGGCATATTTCATTTCATTTCTTTTCGGACCTTTTGTTGTTGGTATTAGTATTTAGGCCGGGTTGCTGCTAGTAGTAACCACTATGGCATTGAACGAATGAGTGAGTAAACCAGTCAACGGACTAAACGCTAAGAACAGGTACCAAAAACAAGGCAAATGGTAGTATGGTTTGTATCAGTGGAGCCGCCAAAACGCAACAACACCAACTACATCAAAACACGAGATGTTGGAACATCAGAGAGCCAACAATGGACGGCTGCTAATACGTTCTCATCAATAGTCGTCCAAAAAATCCCTTTTTCCAATCACTGTTGTTGCCAGTCTTTCGCTTTTTGATTTAAAATGTTTTAAAGTATCGTTTTTCGGTCGTTTGGTCGTTCGTTATCATTGATTTTTAATTTAGTGCAGAATAAATCGCTTTTGAGCCAATACGACCATAGTAATGACGATGTCCACCAAAATAGCCCAAAACATATCGACTAACGGCAGACCGACAGACAGAAGGACAGACGGTCAGTTGGGATGGATCGTAAACCGGTCATCGCTTACTCTCAACACTAATAGACTAATTTTGTTGGGCTTATTTTAGAATAAACATAGATTTGCCTTTTTTATAATCACCACCAGCATAGCATGGGGGGGAACATTGATTTAGTCATTCCGATGGCAACACATCAAAATATTCATTTCTACAGTTTTGATAGTCGTAAAATTGTATGACGACTTAACGATGTCCTTGTGTCTGTCCATCGTTTGTAATCACTCTAAAACCTTTAAAACTTGAGACATTGAATTCAAATTTGGCATAGATCCGTATTTTTTCCATACGCAGGTTAAGTTCTTGAATGGGCCAAATAAGACTTTATGTGGATATAGCTTTCCTATAGACCTATATGCCGACTTAGGGTCTTAAAGCCACAAAGACCGCATTTTTTGTTCGATTTCGCTGAAATTTGCAACAGCGAGTTCTACCAAGGCTGCCGATAACCTAACCGAATATGGTTCATATAGGGCCATATTTCGATATAGCTGCCATATAGACCGATCTGCCGATTCAAATTTGGTATTCAAATTTCGGATGGGGTACCTAGGGGGGACGCCCCACCCCAAAAACTTACCAAATACATATATAGACCAATCAGGACAATATGGGACTCAAATGAGAGCTACTTAAGATTAGAGAATATATCTGATATCCAATTTTCGGACCAAGTGTTTGGGGGACCGCCCCAACCCCCGAAACAACCCTAAATTGGACATATATACCGACCATGGCAATATGGGACTAAAATTAAAGGTATTTGCGAGTAGAATACGAATTTGACATCCAAATGTGTGATCAAGTTTCTGGGGTCGGTCCACCCCTTTCCCAAAACACCCCACAAACAGGACTGATTTCCTGACCATGGCAATATGGGAGGTATTTGAGTGTAGAATAGGAAAGCGACATCCAAATGTGCGACTAAGTGTTTGGTGGGCCGCCCCTTCCAAAGAAGACAAATGGAAAGGTCTGACCTTTCATTTTTACCCCATAGCAATATGGAGTTTAAATGAGGTCTTTGGAAGTAAAGCACGAATCTTATATCAATATTCGGAAAGTGTCTATGGCGCCACCCCACCCCCATAACACCACCCAAATGGGTAGTATTTGCTGACCATTGGAATATAGGGCTCACATACCTGGGGGGGAGCGCCCTACCCCCCCAAAATCTACCAAATATATATATATATAGACCAATCACGACAATATGGGACTCAAATGAAAGCTACTTAAGATTAGAAAACATATCAGATATCCAATTTTCGGACCAAGTGTTTGGGAGTCCACCCAAACCCCCGAAACACCCCTAAATTGGAGATATTTACCGACCATGGCAATATGGGACTAAAATTAAAGGTATTTGCGAGTAGAACACGAATCTGATATTCAAATGTGGGGCCAAGTTTCTGGGGTCGGTCCACCCCTTCCCGAAAACACCCCCAAACAGGACTTATTTCCTGACCAGGGCAATATGGGACTCAAATGAAAGGTATTTGCGAGTAGAATACGAAAGCGACATGTGGCGACATGCGACAAATGTGGGGGCCAAGTCTTTGGGGGGCCGCCCCTCCCATAGAAGAAAAATGGAAAGGTCTGACCCACCATTTGAACCCCATAGCAATATGGAGTTCAAATGAGGTCTTTGGGAGTAAAGCACGAATCTGATATCAAGTGTCTATGGCGCTACCCCACCCCAATAACACCACCCAAATGGGAAGTATTTTGCTGACTATTACAATATGGGGCTCAAATACCTAGGGGGCCGCTCCACCCCCCAAAACTTACCAAATGTATATATAGACCAATCACGACAATATGGGACTCAAATGAGAGCTATTTAAGATTAGAAAACATATCAGATATCCAATTTTCGGACCAAGTGTTTGGGGGTCCACACCAACCCCCGAAACACCCCTAAATTGGACATATTTATCGACCATGGCAATATGGGACTAAAATTAAAGGTATTTGCGAGTAGAATACGATTCTGACATCCAAATATGGGGGCAAGTTTCTGGAGTCGGTCCACCCCTTCCCGAAAACACCCCCAAACAGGACTTATTTCCTGACCATGGCAATATGGGGCTCAAATAAAAGGTATTTGAGTGTAGAATACGAAAGCGACATCCAAATGTGGGACCAAGTGTTTGGTGGGCCGCCCCTCCTAAAGAAGATAAATGGAAAGGTCTGACCTTTCATTTGAACCCCATAGCAATATGGAGTTTAAATGAGGTCTTTGGGAGTAAAGCACGAATCTGATATCAATATTCGGAAAGTGTCTATGGCGCCACCCCACCCCCATAACACTACCCAAATGAGAAGTATTTGCTGATCATTGGAATATGGGGCTCAAATACCTAGGGGGGGAATGGCGCCACCCCACCCCCATAACACCACCCAAATGGGAAGTATTTGCTGACCATTGCAATATTGGGCTCAAATACCTGGGGGCGGAGCGCCCCACCCCCCCCAAAACCTACCAAATATATATATAGACCAATCACGACAATATAGGATTCAAATGAAAGGTATTTAAAATTGGAAAACCTATCTGATACCCAATTTTCGAACCAAGTGTTTGGGTGACCACTCCAACCCCCAAAACATACTTACCGACCATGGATTTATGGGAATCAAATGAAAGGTATTTGCGAGTAGAATACGAATCTGACATCCAAATGTGGCACCAAGTTTCGGGGGTCCAAACCTTCCCCAAAACACACCCCCCAACAGGTTTAATTTCCTGATCATGGCAATATGGGGCTCAAATAAAAGGTATTTGAGTGTAGAATACGAAGGCGATATCCAAATGTGGGAGTGCCTATGGCGCCACCGCACCCTCATAACACCACCCAAAAAGGGCGTATTTGCGGACCATTGCAATAAGGAGCTCAAATAAGAGATATTTTAGAGTAGAACACGAATTTGATATAGATTTTTAGGGCCAAGTCACTGAGTGACCGCCTCGCCCCCCAAAACTAGACATGTTTGCTGAGTATGGAAATATGGGACTCAAATGAAAGGTATTTGGTAGTAGACCACAGTCGGACAAACTATCTAGGGGATAACCCACCCCTATAAAAACCCCCCCATTAGGACGCATTTGTTCACCATGACAATTTGGGCCTTAAAGAGAGTGGAGTTGGATATTGATAGTTTTTAGGGCCCATAGCCCAAACCGGACATATTTGCTGACTTTTGCAATAAGAGGTTTACATGAAAGGTATTTGAGATTAGAAAACATATTTAATACCCAATTTTGAGCCAATGACAATATGGGGTTCAAATAAATACCCACTTTCGGGACCAATTTGCTGGGGGTTTATCCCTTCCCCCAAACATCCCAAAGCAATTATTTACTGACCATCAAAATATTGGGCTCAAATATAAGTATTTGGGAGTAGAATACGAATCTGATATCCAAATGTGGGACCATGTATTTGGGGTACCACCCCTTCCCCAAAACAACACCCGAAGAGTAAAAATTTTACGACTATTGCAATATGTGGCTCAAATGAAAGGTATTTGGGATTAGAAAACGAATTTGATAACCAATTTTGGGGCCAAGTGTTTGGAAGATGTCTCATCCCATAAACTCCCCTTAAACCAATGGCAATATGGAAATGGTATTTGAAAGTAGAGTACGATTCCTATATTTTTTTCGGGGCTATGTTTCTGGAAACCGCCTCACCCCCGAAAACAACCCTTAATAGAACAAACATATTGGGTTGCCCAAAAAGTAATTGCGGATTTTTCATATAGTCGGCGTTGGCAAATTTTTTCACAGCTTGTGACTCTGTAATTGCATTCTTTCTTCTGTCAGTTATCAGCTGTTACTTTTAGCTTGCTTTAGAAAAAAAGTGTAAAAAAAGTATATTTGATTAAAGTTCATTCTAAGTTTTATTAAAAATGTATTTACTTTCTTTTAAAAAATCCGTAATTACTTTTTGGGCAACCCAATATTTACCAATTATGGCAATATGGGGCTCAAATGAGAGGTATTTGGGAGTAGGGCACGAAATTCCTAACCACCTACCACCACCCTGGAAATATCCGTCTCAAATAAAGTCTTTTAAGAGTGGAGTAAATCTAACATCCAAAATTAAATGACCAAAAAAGGCCAAAAAAGATATGGGATTAAGATAAAGGCATAATTTTGCTCCATTTAAAGTAAAATAAGGCGCAGCAGACCCCGGGCCGTTTCAACTAGTGGGTCTATAGAGTGATATAGCCTCCATATAAACCTATCTGCGCTTTTGTCCGCTTTTGCCCTTCTTCTGTTCTGGACTTCTGTTCTGACTTCCAATATGATTGCCAAGTATGATTCAAATCGGACTGTAAGGGCCCTTCAATTTCATCCAATTTGTCTTAAATTTGGCACGTGATGTCCATTTATGCCTCCCAACACTTACGTCAAACCTCTACCAGATGAGTTCATATATACATATAGCCCCCGTATAAACCGATCGGCGGATTTGACTTCTCGGGCTCCTAGAAGGCTTTTTTTCCGATTTAGATGAAATTTGCTATGTGAAGTGCACTTGTGTCCTTCAATATTCGCAACGAATCCTTCTCCGATAGGTCCAAAAATGCATATAATTCCCTTTGAGACCCTGATATTACTTCTTTGGACCATATAAATCTCAATCAATACCCGATTTGATTATTTCAAAATTATTTAAAAACAAAATTTTTTTGGTTTCGTGCAGTTATGCAAATGCAAATTTTGCCCATGATCATTCCACTAAGGAACAGGGGCAAACTTCTCACATATCAATGAGTGCAGTCCGATTCAAATTTTTAAGCTCAATGATAAGGGGCCTCCTTTTTATAGCCGTGTCCGAACGGCGAGCCACAGTGCGACACCTCTTTATAGAAAAGTTTTACATGGCATAGTACCTCACAAATGTCGCCAGCATTAGGGGGGGAAAACCACCGGTGAAAAATTTTTTCTGATGGTCTCGCCAGGATTCGAACACAGGCGTTCAGCGTCATAGGCAGACATGCTAATCTCTGCGCTACGGTGGCCTTCGTGCAGTTATGACAACCACTAAATTACTAAATTTTCCATGAACATCCTATTAAAGAACAGGGGATACTTCTCTCGCAGTAATGAGTGCAGTCGGGTTAAAATTTAATCAATGATAAGGGACCTTCTTTTTTAACCGCAAACGAACGGCGTGTCGTATGGCAGGATACCTACCAAATGTAACTAAGGGGAGCGGTTACACCGCTGAACATTTTTCTGATGTTCACGCCGGGTTTGGAACCCAGGCGTTCGGCGTCAAGGGCGGATATGCTAACCTCTGCGCTACACAGGCCTGCATGACAACAATGCTTCAATATATTTGAAAAAATCATTCAAAGGACTTGCCACTTGCGGTATATAAGATTCGTTTATTGTTATAGGAATAACTACAACAATCGTTTTCATGAAGCAAAAAACAATCTTTCTTAAATTGGCCAACAAATGACCAAAAATCTCATCGCTTTACAAAGACTAGCTCCCAAAGTCACAAGAAAAATGTTAATGCCTTAACAAAGAAATTATCGAAATGCCATTGACACGTGATAGAGCGTACCCCCCTGCAGCTCCCACATCTGTAAGCGAGCAAAAAGAAGATAACAAAGCGTAAAAAAATGCCAACGAGCCGAATGGTGATGATGATGATGACCAACGCAACGCCAAGCGAACCTTTTAATTTGCTACATTAGCCAAAATAACCATTTAGTGTTGCCAATTAGCAAAAGAGTTTAAGAAGCTATCACTTTTCGCCATGGCCGGCCGGCCGTAACAATAACAGCCACAGACCAGAGACCAGATTCCAAAAACAGCAACAACTATTTCGCCTCTGGGATTATATAATTCCCAAATGTTGTTTGGTCTTGAAACTCAATGGCCGCATTCTTGTTTGAACATTTTGGGCCATAGTTAGTAGTGAAAGAGCCAAACTAGAATGTTGTTATGGTCAATTTCTTTGCACATACTTTCAAATGATGACAATATAATATTTGAAGCTTGAAAATAGCCAAAGACATAGGGTTGGCAAAAACAAAAATTCTTACCATGGTTAGAATCAAAATTCAAAATCAATCGTATCAATCACATCCAAACTATAATTTTCCATTCATGTCTCGAATTGGCAATGCCAACATTCGTCTAGCTATCAACGATGAAGGCGATCATCTGATGAAAGCCAGAATTAAGGTCAAACAAGTTTAATTAGGCCGTAGCTGGCAAACGAAAATATTTTTGACTAATTATCTACTTATCACATTAAATTGACTTTTAATCTTTGCATAGATTTATCAATCAAAGCTTTTAGTTTTCTGAAGTCAAATTATAACAAGTAAGAACATGCTTAGTTCAGCCGAGCGGGGTCTTGCGAACACACCACCATGGATTTTGGTACAAATTTCTGCTAAATCTGGCAAAAATTTAACCTTCTAGGGTGCGTAGAAGACAAATGCTATATCAGGTGGAGGCCATCGCAGTGCAGAGGATAGAATGTCCGCCTATGACGCTAAACGCCTGGATTCGAATCCTGGCGAGAAAATCAGAAAAAATGTTCAGCGTTGGTTATCCACTCCCAATGCTGGCGACATTTGTGAGGTACTTTGCCATGTAAAACTTCTCACCAACTTGCTCCACTGTCTGGAAGACCCAAATTGTCTTGTCTTATGGGGGTGGGACGTCCCTATATTTTCATAGTCGGCAAACATGAGCGGTTTGGGGGTTGTTTTGGCGGCCACTTAATGACTTGGCCTTGAAGATTTATATCAGATTCGTGTTCTACTCTAAAATACCTTTTATTCGAGCCCCATATTGCAATGGTCAGCAAATGCATCCTTTTTGGGTGGTGTTATGGGGGTGGGGTGGCGCCATAGACACTTTTTCCCAAATATTGATATCAGATTCGTGTTTTACTCCCAAATACCTTTCATTTGAGCCCCATATTGCTATGGTCGTAAATTTGTCCACCTTGGGTGGTGTTCTTGGAGACGGGCGAATCCCCAAACATTTGGTCCCATATTTGGATGTCGCTTTCGCGTTCTACACTCAAATACCTTTTATTTTAGCCCCATATTGTGATGGTCAGGAAATAAGTCCTTTTTGAAGGGTGTTTTGGGGAAGGGGTTGCCCCATAGACACTTTTCCCCAAATATTGATATCAGATTCGTGTTTTACTCCCCAATACCTTTCATTTTAGCCCCATATTGCTAGGGTCGTAAATTTTTCCTCTTTGGGGGGTGTTTTTGGGGAGGAGCGGCCCCCCAAACACTTGGTCCCAAATTTGAATATCAGATTCGTAATTTACTCCTAAATACCTTTTATTTAAGCCCCATATTGCCATGGTCAGTAAATAAGTCCTGTTTGGGGGTGTTTCTGGGAAACTAGGTCGCACATTTGGAAACTAGGTCGCACATTTGGAAACTAGGTCGCACATTTGGAAACTAGGTCGCATATTTGGATATACGATTCGTATTCTATTTGCAAATACCTGTCATTTGAGTCCCTTATATCCATGGTCTATGAATATGTCCGATTTTTTGGAGTGCTCCCCAAACAATTGGTCCGGCAATTGGATATCAGATACATTTTCTAATCTTAAATACCTTTCAATTGAGTCCCATATTGTCGTGATGGGTCTATATATATATATTTGGTAGGTTTTGGGGGTGGGGCGACCCCCCTAGGTAATACATCCGATATTTGGATACCAAATTTTTGTTTTTAGGTTACTATAGGAGAGCACGCAAAATTTCGCTTAAATCGAACCACGCATCTCCGAGAACTGGTGTTTCTTAAAACACCCCCAGGGAAGCTTGTCCCAGGGTAAAAGGGTTAAAAACATAAAATCGAAAACAGTCAAAGTTTAGTTCCTATATTTTATTTATTCCAAGGGCAGACAACTTGTCAAAACAGTGTGAAAAGCTTTGAAAAGCAACTTTGAACACTCTCTGCTGTACCTCTCTCGCTCTATTTCTTTGTTCGGGTTGGCTTTGCTTTTCATATAATTTATATCCCCAATAGATGGCGCTGAATTTGTTGTTGGTGGTGCTTGCTGCTGATTCCCATCTCATTGTCATCATTTTGACTATTTTTGAATTCAATCGAATTTCCACTTTTGTCGGCCTATCCAATGTCACCGTGGCACATGGACTAGCATCTTCGACTTACCCATGGCATAAATATTAGAAAAAAATTTCAGCACTGGATATTCCTTCAATAATAGTTGCGACAACTATGAATCCATTTAGGACTTCAGTACAAAAATGTGCGGCCTTGATCTTTTACTTTTTTTTGTACCATCAACCATAGGATGGAAATATCAAAATATTCATCTGAGACCCAACAAAGTATATATGCATATTCTTGATGGTCTGGACATTCTAAGTCGATTTAGCCATGTCCGTTCGTCTGTCCGTCTGTCCATCTGTGGAAAGCACACTGACTTTCGAAGGGATAAAGCTAAGCCCTTGAAATATTGCACAAATACTTAATATATTAGTGTAGGCCAGTTGGGATTGTAAATGGGTCATATCGGTCAATGTTTTGATACAGCTGCCATATAAAACAATCTTGGATCTTGACTTCTTGAGCCTCTAAACGGCGTAATTCTTATCCGATTTGCCTCAAATAATGCATAAGGTATTTTGATATGACTTCCAACATCTGTGCCAAGTATGGTTCAAATCGGTTCATGTATTGGGTTGCCCAAAAAGTAATTGCGGATTTTTCATATAGTCGGCGTTGACAAATTTTTTCACAGCTTGTGACTCTGTATTTGCATTCTTTCTTCTGTCAGTTATCAGCTGTTACTTTTAGCTTGCTTTAGAAAAAAAGTGTAAAAAAGTATATTTGATTAAAGTTCATTCTAAGTTTTATTAAAAATGCATTTACTTTCTTTTAAAAAATCCGCAATTACTTTTTGGGCAACTCTTTGTTGAATTTAATAAATTTTATAGCCTCATCGATCTCTCTGAAAAACGTGATTCTGTTAAAAGAAAATTAATACTTCACTTAAACACATAGTTTTATTTATTTTGAATCTAAAATATGTATATATTCGTAAATATTTAGCATATAATTTAGTCTGTAAGGATTATAATCTATAGACTTAAGAATAAAAAAAAAATAAAAAAAAAAAAAAAAAAAAAAAAAAAAAAAAAAAAAAAACCCAATAGCTCCCATATAAGCCGATCACTTGATCTGACTTTTTGAGCCTCCAGAGTGTGCAATTCTTATGCGATTGGCTAAATATTATTTTAACTATTTCTCCTATGGCATTTCACAAAAATGCCAAATATGGTCTGAATCGGTCCATAATCCGCTATAGCTCCTATATTAACCGATGTCCTGATTTTACTCTTAGCCTCTTCAGGGTGTAATTGTAATCTAATTTGGCTAAAATTTTGCACAATGAATTCTACTGTGGTCTCTAACATGTAAACCAAGCATGGTCCGAATCGGTTGCCAAGCTGAAATAGCCTCATTAGCTTGGCAATTTTGGGGGTCCGCCTCCTTTCCGATATCCAAAACTGTGAAAATTTCAAGAAAATCAGTTCAACCGTTATTGGGTCTATACAGAACAAACAAACTTACATACCCACAAACACAAATTATTTTTTATACCCACCACCATAGAATGGGGGTATATTAATCTAGTTATTCCGTTTGTAACACCTAGAAATATTGATCTAGGACTCCAAAAAGTACATATATTCTTGATCGTCTCCACGTTCTGAGTCGATCTAGCGATCTCAGTTCATCCGTCCGTTTGTCGAAATCACAATAGCGGTCGAACGCGTACAGCTTGCCGCTTGAAATTTTGCACATATACTTCATATTTATGTAGGTCGTTGGGGATTGCGAATGGGCAATAGCTCCCATATAAACCGATCTCCCGATTTGACTTCTTGAGCCCTTACAAGCCGCAATTTTTGTCCGATTTGGGTGAAATTTTGCACATAGTGTTCTTTTATGACCAACAACGAAGCCAAGTACGGTCCAAATCGGTCTATAACCTGATATAGCTCCCATATAAACCGATTTCCCGATTTGGTTTCTTGAGTCCTCACAAGCCGCAATTTTTGTCTGATTTGGCTGAAATTTTGCATGTGGTGTTCTATTATGACTTCCAGCAAACGTGCTAAGTACCGTCCAAATCGGTCTATAACCTGATATAGCTCCCATATAAACCGATCTCCCGATTTGACTTCTTGAGCCCTTACAAGCCACAATTTTTTTCCGAACAAAATCAGTCAATAACCTGATATAGCTACCATGTAAACCGGCTTTTCAATCATCCTTGTTCGATTCCTTGTGTGTATAATAGATGTCTGTGAACATTTGGCCGTCCTTAAGAAGAGTTGAATAGCCGAGAAGTTGCCCTTCCCCCCTTAGGAAGCAATACCTACGACACTTTTCGAATCTAAGTACTTTGATACAAGAAGTTCTTGTCTGCTTGCGCAGCAATTCTTACAATTGGGAGATATTTAGAAATAGAATAAAATATGTGACATCTTAATTTGTGGTCAAGTGTCAGTAGAAGCTCAAGTCGCCAAGTGCTTAGCGATGAAAGAAGAAAAATATTTAGACTACTCTTACTCTACTTAAGCTAACCTAACCTACCCTTCAGTAGTTTAAATCCAGGAATTCTTAGTCCACGAACTACACCTCCACACACCCATGGTGCCTGGCTAAGAACAACGTCAAATCTTCCGGCCATCGGCAGGATCTTAATTGGCGCCGAAGCGATCTTACAATGGTACAGATTTATCTGCAGAAAAGGGACCATAGTCAGGATACACATTTTCCACAACTGCTGCGTAAGCCTCGTCTTCTGAGACCTCCGAGAGTTCATCCTCACAAGATTTGCTCAATGTTGTCATGATAAGTTTTCTTACGCATCCAGGAACAGTTGTAAAAGCAGTGATAACACTTCTTTTCAAGACACTGGACAATTTCGGTGTGGTAAATTACTCCATAAATGATTCAGTAGTTGCTGCTGTCTAAGTACCTTTTAAGTTCCATACTTCCCTACTACTTACTCAAGGCACCGGACAATTGCTGTGTGGTAGTTCCATCCTTTCCCACAGGTACACACCTTGCGTCCAGGGCTTGACGGGTCTCGTCTTGAATCATTCCTCTTGTCTTCCGATTTTCAGTCTCCTGCAATGCGCCAGACTTTAGAGATGTGGTCTATAGTTCCTCAGATAAGTGCTCGCCCAGCAAAAAACTGCTGAGTCGTCTCCTGATTCCCCAACCCCACCGTCCAAAATCAGTTGTTGTTCCAACCAGTAAAAAGGCGTTAAGTTCGGCCGGGCCGAACTTTGGATACCCACCACCTCGGGTATATATGTTAACCATCTTTCATCAAAATCCGGTGAAAATTGCATACCTTATGTCCCATAGCAGTTATGTCGAAATATGGTCCGAGTTGGACCAAGTACTAATAAGTACAGTAGCTATATCTAAAAATAAACCGATCCGAACCATATACGACACGCATGTCGAAAAGCCTAACCTAAGTCACTGTGTCAAATATGAGTGAAATCGGGTTATAAATGAGCCTTTTATGGGGCCAAGAGTTTAAATCGAGATATCAGCGTACATGGTACCTATATCCAAATCTTTACCTATTTGCGCCAAGTTGCAGAAAAATGTCGAAGAGCCTAACACAATGTACTGTCCCAAATTTCGGCGAAATCGGACAATAAATGTGCCTTTTATGGGCCCAAAACCTTAAATCGAGAGATCGGTCTATATGGCAGGTATATTCAAATCTGGGCTGCTCTGGGCCAAATTGAAGAACGAAGTCGAGGAGCCTAACTAAACTCACTGTCTCAAATTTCGGCGACGTCGGACAATAAATGCGCCTTTTATGAACCCAAAACCTAAAACCGAGAGATCGGTCTATATGGCAGCTATAGCCAAATCTGAACCGATCTGAGCCAAATTGAAGAAACATGTCGAAGGGCCATCGGACAATAAATGCGCCTTTTATGGCCCCAAAACATAAAACCGAGAGATCGGTCTATATGTCAGCTATATCTAAATCTGGACCGATCTGTGCCATATTGCAGAAGTATGTCGGCGACATCAGACAATAAATGCGCCTTTTATGGCCCCAAAACCTTAAATCGAGAAATTGGTCTATATGGCAGCTATATCCAAATCTGAACCGATCTGAGCCAAATTGAAGAAACATGTCGAAGGGCCTATGACAACTCACTGTCTCAAACTTCAGCAAAATCGACTAATAAAAATTGGGCTTTTATGGGATTAAGACCTTAAATCGGAGGATGGGTCTATATGGCAGCTATATCCAAATCTGGACCGATCTGGGCCAAATTAACGAAGAATGTCGAAGGGCCTAACACAGCTCACTGTTCCAAATTTTAGCAAAATCGGATAATAAATGTGGATTTTATGGGCCCAAAACCCATAATCGGAGGATCGGTCTATATAGCAGCTATATCCAAATCTGGACCGATCAAGGCCAAATTAACGAAGGATGTCGAAGGGCCTAACACAACTCACTGTCCCAAATTTCAGCAAAATCGGATAATAAATGTGGCTTTTATGGGCCTTAGACCCTAAATCGGCGGATCGACGGATCGGTCTATATAGGCTATATCGGCCTATATCTAGATATAGCCCCCATATAGGTCGATCTACGAACTTAATCTGCTGAATATGAATCTGTGCAAAGTTTCAGCTCAATATCTCTATTTTTAAAGACAGACGGACGGACGTCTGTCCGTCTGTCTGATTTCCCCAGACAAACGGACGTACATGTCTAAATCGTCTTAGATTTTTACGCTGATCAAGAATATATATACTTCATAGGGTCGGAAATGGATATTTCGATGTGTTGCAAACGGAATGACAAAATAAATATGCCCCTATCCTTCGGTGGTGGGTATAAAAACCATTGATGCTGTGCGCCAACTGATATTCCAAGATCGTCATGTGACCTATTGTGGGATTGAGACAACGTTAGGCATTAGGCATCCTGATTTCCCAACCCCACCGCTTCTACAATATATACCCTCAGTTTCAACTTGTTAAATTCGTAGGAGACAACTCCTTCAGACTTGTTGAGGTCTGCAAGACAGCCCGAGTTTAGTAGGAATGCAGCATGTCTGCTGTCGCCATCAGCCTTATCCAATAGTCGGTGGTTGAAAGACTGGGATTACATTACCTTAGTCTCCTAAGAGGAATTCTCTCAGGATCTGAGAGAATCCTTGGTATCCAAGCCACTGGTGTGCCATTGGTCGTGATTTCGTCATTGGTGCCATTGGACTGCGGTCGTCATCAGCCTTATCCAATCTTCCAGTCGGTGGTAGAAAGATTGGGATTACAGTACCTTTGTCTCCTAAGGGGAATTCTCTCAGGATCTGAGGGTATCCTTGGTATCCTAGCCATTGGTGTGTCATTGATCGCGAAGTAATATCTTCATTTTTGGGGCGCAACGATACATTTCCTCTCGTTTCCTCTCAATAAACCTGATACCGATGCAACTTTTATTAGTCCAATCTCTTAAAGAGCCAGAGCAGTCCGATGGTCTACGCAAATTATAGGCATAGGAAGATAGAATAGGTGTGGCCTTGTCCTTAAGACACGAATGGCCAGTCGGCCTTGTCTGGAACTAAGTGTCTTCATCAAAATCCCCGGCTGACTAGTCGTCTGTAGGCTTGTTGAGGCTGGTGCAGCCATCCCACCATTTGAGGTCTCAGTAGGGTATTGGTTTGCCAGAGCAGGCCGATGGTCTACGCAAATAATAGACATGGGAGGATAGAATAGAATAGGTGTGGCTTGGTCCTTAAGACACGAATGGCCAGTCGGCCTTGTCCCGAACTAAGTGTCTTCATCAAAATCTCCGGCTGACTAGTCGTCTGTAGGCTAGTTGAGGCTGGTGCAGCCATCCCACCATTCGAGGTCTCAGTAGGGTATTGGTTTCCAGAGAAGGCCGATGGTCTACGCAAATAATAAACATGGGAGGATAGAATAGAATAGGTGTGGCTTGGTCCTTAAGACACGAATGGCCAGTCGGCCTTGTCCCAAACTAAGTGTCTTCATCAAAATCCCCTGCTGAATAGTCGTCTTTAGGCTAGTTGAGGCTGGTGCAGTCATTCCACCATGCTGATACCACCACCGCACCTTTTGAGTCTTTGGACTCCATTCTAAGCCTGCTCTCGGGCTCTAGATTTGCCGCTGGAAACAAACGCACATCACCAATCACAATATTCTTACGAAACGAAATAACAAAACGTCCGATCCACTCAACGATTCACACCGGGGTTAGTATGACTGCCTTTGACGTTGAACGCCTGGGTTCGTTGGTGGTGGGTATTCAAAGCAAATTTTGGGTAAATGATTCACGAAGTTCAAATTTCTACGAAATTAAGCAAATCAATATACCTATCTAATGTTGTTGTATGAAATAAAGAACTCGGTTGTTAATAGTTTCTAATAATCAATTTGTTAGTGATTTCTCAAGCTCATTATTTTCCAAACTCTTCAAAAAAGCATTCACTTGTTTTGGGTTTTTTCCTGGAATTTCTATACCCAATGAATAACTTGAAAGCAAATAATGATATCACCAAAAAAAAAATCAGAGAAGGGGAGAAATTGTAACCAAGTACAGTTTTCCGGTTATTACGAATTTTCAATTTACTTTAAGGGTTGTTGGCCCATTGTTGGTTTTTATTTCTTAGGATTTTGTTTCTTATCTTAATCAAACAGAAATAAAGGCGATGAAATGTTGCTTTGCCACACTGGTCGAGTCTCCCCCTCTTAATGTGGAGCAAAGACTCGCAAACAAATTGGACAAACAAAAAAAAAACCAAAAAATCTAATATCAAATATAAACTTAAGATTTTAAATTGAAAATCAAAGAAAAAGCAAGGAATTAAAACAAATATTATCAGCCGAAAATTTAGGGAAAAAAAGAAAAAATACAATAACAAGTTCACACACTTTACCAATAGTCGGTTCATTAACAGTTGGAACGCCCGTTCGTCCGTCCGACCGTCCATCTATCCCTTTTCAGCGATAAAGTCTTTGACGTTGATTCGGTTCACAGCAATGAAGCCGCCAGCAAAGACACCATCGTCTTCGACCCAACCAGGCAAGCAATATGTCACAGTTATGGGAACATGACTTATATCGGTCGACCCAAAATCTTGGCTGTGAATTGCTGTTTTCCATTCACTTGGTGTAGCGCATTGCCAACGGACTTAGTACATTCTGACAAATGGGTGTTGGTGTCTGTCGGTGGCAACCGAGTTGGACTTGGACAACTGGCCAATCCAGTCGAACATGATAAATGGATTTTTAAGCTGAGACTATTACGCTTTGATTGGATCGAAAGTATTGTGGGTTGTTTTTTCCTTCTCAAATGTTGGTCTTCTAACAGACTCTGGCCATTCCTGTAACTGCCGTTGAGCAGTGAACAGTGGCCGGCCGGCCGGCCATTCCCTGGCCAATAGCGACTGAAATGGGAAATAAACACAAGAAACACCCCAAAATGCCAGCCAAACCTAATTCAAAAATCATTAAATGCCTAAAGTGTTAAGTAAGCGATATCTACACACTTCACTTGTAAGAAAATGGGTTCACTATTACAAACAAATAATAAATTTTGAGATACAACAAAAGAAGTGGAAATTGATCACTATTCACTTTTGTATGTGGTAACAATTTTTTCACTAATATATCTGGAGTAACTTATGGCAAGGCACAACATTTTTGGAGTGATGAGATTTAACAAAAAAAAAAAAATTACCAAAAAAAATGGTTAAACTAGAAAATTTTATTTCAATAGAATATATTGAACATTTTTTTATAGAAAACCAGCTAACCCGGGCCCGCTCCGCTTACTTTATATGGAACAAAATTTTCCTTTGAATATTAATTTTTGATAATTAAAGAGCTTTTAGTGAAATACCATGATACGAAAATAGTATATAGCTTAACTAAAAAAAATTGGTCCCGAAAGTGGATATCAATTCTTGCTCTACCCCCCAATTCCTTTCATTTAAGCCCCACATTGACATGGTCGGTAAATATGCCCGATCAAGGGGTGTTTTGGGGAGTGGGGTGGACCCCCAAACACAAAGCCCTGAAAATATATCAGCAACGTGCTCTATTCTCATATATTGTATCTATATATCATTTATTTGAACCCCATATTGTCATTGGCCTCAAAATTGGATATCGAAATCGTTTTCTAATCTCATTTAAACTCCTTATTCCTAAAGTCTGCATATATGTCCGGTTTGGGGTGTTGGCCCTAAAAACTATGAATATTTAGTCCCACTCTCTTTAAGACCCAAATTGTCTTGGTGAGCAAATATGTTCTATTTGGGGGTTGTTATGGTGGTGGCACGTCCCCTAGACAATTGGTCCCTAATGTTGATATCAGATACGTGGTCTACTCCCAAACACCTTTAATTTGAGCCCCATTATTTGAGCCTCATATTGCAAGAGTCATCAAATACTTCCTATTTGGGTGGTGTTGTAGGGGTGGGGTGGCCCCATAGACATTTTTCCCGAATACCGATATCAGAATCGTGCTTTACTCCCAAAGACCTTTCATTTGAGCCCCATATGCTATGGTCGTAATTTGTACCCTTTGGGAGATGTTTTTGGGGAGAGGCGGCCCCCTTAACACTTGGACCCATATTTGGATATCAGATTCGAATTCTACACTAAAATACCTTTTATTTAAGCCCCATAATCCCATGGTCAGTGAATAAGTCCAGTTTGGGGGTGTTTTGAGGAGGGGTGGACCCCCAGAAACGTGGTCCCACATTTGGATACCAAATTGGTATTCTACTCGCAAATACCTTTCATTTGAGTCCCATATTGCCATGGTCGGTAAATAGGTTCAATTAAGGGGTGTTTTGGGGGTTGGGGAGGTCCCCCTAACACTTGGTCCGACAATTGGATATCAGATAAGTTTTCTAATCTTAATTACCTTTCATTAGAGCCCCATATTGTCGTGATTGGTCGAAGGATATGTTTGATAGGTTTCAGGGTGGGGAGGCCCCCCTAAATACCCCATCCGAAATTTGGATACCAAATTTTTATTTTTAGGGTACTATATGAGAGCACACAAAATTTCGCTTAAATCGCACCACCCATGGTGTTTCTGAAAATAAGGGTAAGGAAGAGGGTCCGATATCAGATATCAAATAATGTAGTATCCTATTTTCACCACGGGATCATTATGCACCATCTGTGAAAATTTCAAGAAAATCGGTTCAGCCGTTTCTGAGTCTATAAGGAACACACAAACATACAAACAAACAAACTGACAAACGAACACAAATAGATTTTTATATATAAGATTTTGTCAAAAAAGACTTTTTAAAGAAACTTTTGTTGTTGTTGTAGCAGTTTGTTGTGCTCTATCTTTCGTCTACTTGATTCTGTTGAGTGTCAAGATCCAGGAACTCTGCGACTAAGATGGGGTGCGTGCAGCGGGATCTGGGTCTGGCTGGGCAGTTAAACAGGAGACGTGTATCGTGTGGTCCCTGGTCACAATCGGGACATACATCTTGCACGTCTGCATCAACGCCTTGCTCTGTAGGAGTTGAGGCGGCTGCATCTGTGGGAACGTTATTGAGCCAGAACTACTCTGGTTTGCCAGGGGAGATCGATTTCTTCGGGTGCAATGGGAGGCGGTCGTTCTCCACAGACTACTTTCATCCGTCTGCATGAATGTTGTCTCGAACCGCTTCATGTTGTCTCGAACCTCTTGATCTAGAGGTTCTCTCTCAAAAAATGTGGTACCTTATTTTAACCGGGGATCAAACTCGACCATCTGTGAAAATTTCATAAAAATTGTTTCAGTCGTTTTTGAGCATCTACGGAACAGACAAACAAACAAAGCGCAATAATTCCATTTTTATATACGCCACTACCGTGGTACAGGGTATTTTAACGTAATGCATTTGTTTGTAACATCCAGAAGTAAGAGAGATAGACCCATTGATAGGTATACCGATCGACTCAGAATCATTTTCTGATTCGATTTAACTATGTCCGTCTGTCTGTCTATCCGTCTGTCCATGTTAATTTCTGCACAAAGTACAGGTCGCAATTTTCATCCAATCGTCATAAAATTTGGTACAGGCATAGTTTTCAGCCTAGAGACAAAGCCTAATGCAATTGGAAAAAATCGGTTCAGATTTGTACATAACTTAACTGTCATATATATGTTCGTCCGATTTGCACTAATAATGCAATAAAATGGTAATTTGTTAACCAATTCCCTTGAAATTTCTTCATTCTCTAGATATATGGTGAATTTTATAGAAATCGGTTGAGATTTAGATATAGCTGTCATATATGTATATCGCACGATTTTATTTTTTAGAGTCACAGCAAACGCATTTATTAACCAATCTTGCCAAAATTTTGTACAATATTTTCGTTGACCACTACCACATTATGAGAGAAGTTTGCTCGAAATCGGTTCAGTTTTAGATATAGCTCCCATATATATGTTCGTCCGATTTTGAGAAATATTGCAATTAAGTGCTCATTTGTTAACCGATTCTCTCGAAATTTGACAGGAGGGATTTTCTTATGACTCCTCATATTATTGGTGAATTTCATAAAAATCGGGTCAGATTCAGATATAGCTGCCATATATGTATATGGCGCGATTTTCACTACTAGAGCCACTGCAAGTGCATTTATTGACCAATCTTGCCAAAACTTTGTTCAACGCTTTCCTCGACAACGATATCTGACAAGTTTGCTCGAAATCGGTTCAGATTTAGATATAGCTCCCATATATATGTTTGTCCGATTTTGAGAAAAATTGCATTAAACTGCTCATTTGTTAACCGATTCTCTCGAAATTTGGCAGGAGTTATTTTCTTACGACTCTTCATATTATTGGTGAATTTCAAATAAATCGGTTCAGTTTAAGAGAAGCTGCCATATATGTATATCGTCCGATTTATGCTTCTAGAATCACAGTAAATACATTTATTGACCAATTGTTCTAAAACTGTAGAACATATTTTCAAAAAATTTTTTTTTCTTAGACATTTTTTTTCAAAAATTCCTTTAGAAACATTTCTCATTGCACACCCTTTTCTCTTTGCTCCCTTTGTTGTTTTCGGTTTCCAAAACGTTTTTATATCCAATATAAACAAGTTAATCTTTTTTTTTTCTTATAATTTGTCAAAATTATTTTACAATAATCATTTACACTGACAGAATTGTAGGCGACACTTTACTCTTTTGATTTCTCAATGCTCGCCGCGCACACTATGCTATCGATGATTGATCATGGGATTTGACTGCCTGTCTTAAGAATAATTAAATTTTCAATTTACATAGAAATAAAAAAAAAACTTTCGTAGCTAACCAAAAAATCGTGGTAGTCACAGAAAGCCGGGAATTCGCAAGGTGGGAGGAGAAGCGAAAGTAAGGGGAACACAGCAAGCATATGTTTGGGATTGAAGTTGAAGTGACTATGGTGCGCAATGTCAGCGGGGTATCCAGCTGAGCTTTGTGCTGGCATAGCAAGTGCCTTTGTATCTGGGGCAGCAGAAGGGGTATGCAAACCCTATGTAACAGGTTTCATTAAAGCCCCTCTTGCTAAGAATTTAACGTTTTCCATTTCATTACGATGTTGCCCTCAATCTGATCTTTCATTTTTTTTTTCATTTCGTAGGCATGATTAACTTTTGATAGTAGCTTTGAAATGTTAGTAGCCGCCGCCGCTGCTGCTGCTGCAGCCGCCGCTTCTATCGCTGCTTCTTCTTCAGCCGCAAACTGCTGTCAATGAACTCAAAATAACCATTCCCCAACATACGCAGTAAATAGTATTTCGTCTCAAGACGAAAAAGAATAGGAAAAACAAGTAAAAGCGTGCTTAGTTCGGCAGGGCCGAATTTTATAAACCCCTACACCATGGCATCTCTTCTTAGGCAAAAAAGGATATATGAAAAGATTTGCTCTGCTATTAGAGCGATATCAAGATACGGTCCGGTTTGCACCACAATTAAATTATATGTTGGAGACCTGTGTAAAATGTCAGCCAATTCGAATAAGAATTGAGGCCTTTGGGGGCTTAAGATGTAAAATAGAGAGATCGATTTATGTGGAAGCGGTATCAGGCTATAGACCGATTCAGACCATAATAAACACGTATGTTGATGGTCATGAGAGGATCCGTCGTATAAAATTTCAGAAAAATCGGATAATAGCTGCGACCTCTAGAGGCTTAAGAAGTCAAAATGCTAGATCGGTTTATATGGCAGCTATATCAGGGTATGAACCGATTTGACCCTTATTTGGCACTGTTGTTGAAAGTCATAATAAAATACGTCATGCAAAATTTCAGCCAAATCGGATAGGAATTGCGCCCTCTAGATGCTCAAGAAGTCAAGTCCCCAGATCTGTTTGTATGACAGCTATATCAGGTTATGAACCGATACTTGGCACAGTTGTTGGATATTAGAACAAAATACTTCGTGCAAAAATTCATTCAAATCGGATAAGAATTGCGCCCTCTAGAGGCTCAAGAAGTCAAGATCCAAGATGGGTCAAGAAGTCAAGACCCAATATAGGTTTATATGACAGCTATATCAGGTTTGGACCGACTTGAACCATACTTGGCACAGTTGTTGGATATCATAACAAAACACGTCGTGCAAAACTTCATTCCAATCGGATAAGAATTGCGCACTCTGGAGGCTCAAGAAGTCAACACCCAAGATCGGTTTATATGACAGCTATATCAGGTTATGAACCGATTTGAACCATACTTGGCACAGTTGTTGGATATTATAACAAAACACTTCTTGCAAAATTTCATTCCAATCGGATAAGAATTGCGAACTCTATTTCGAGTAGTTACAAACAGAATGACGAAATTAGTATACCCCCATCCTATGGTGGAGGGTATAAAAACTATTTTTGGGGATCCATTATATTTAAAAATTTATTTGTTTTGGATGTTCCCCATCCATAGTGTGTGTGTATGTGTGTGTCCCTTAACACAGTCGAACAGCAGAAAAGAGTGTTAAGTGGCTTTGTTGTGATGGAGCAGTATCATAATTTTTGTATTTTTTTTTTTACACACACACCGATGTATTTCTAATCTCAGAGAAGGTAGATGGTATTCGATGTCGATGCCTCTATGTAATAAAACTAAATAATATGTTAATCTCCAGGCGAGAACAAAAACAACAAAATACTTTTTCTTGTGGTAGATGATGGTGGTGGTCACGTTTGTCAAGGGTAGTGATCACATGACAAAAATGCCCAAATTGTTAGGTAATATTTTCTTTTTTTTTAATTTGTTAAAAGTGTTAATTTTTTGCCAAAACTTATTTTTGGTATTAATAAAAATTGTATTTTATGAGCCAAGAGCTTTCAATAAGAAATTAAGTTAAGTCTAGATATTTTAAACAATTTTTCGCAATTAGGTGGACATTTCAGAACATTTGATCCACTAGCCGAGTGTAGAATAGATCCACTAACCGAGTGTAGAATAGATTTTCCATCTCGATATTTGCCAATCTATGACACCCAGTTTCGAGATGTCTTTCTTCCTTTGGTCCACTTGGCATATTCCATTATGGACTTCATAGCTGGAGCTTCTTCATTTGTTCTGGCAACATGATTATATTGGGTTGCCCAAAAAGTAATTGCGGATTTTTTAAAAGAAAGTAAATGCATTTTTAATAAAACTTAGAATGAACTTTAGTCAAATATACTTTTTTTAAACTTTTTTTCTAAAGCAAGCTAAAAGTAACAGCCGATAACTGACAGAAGAAAGGATGCAATTACAGAGTCACAAGCTGGGAAAAAATTTTTCAACGCCGACTATATGAAAAATCCGCAACCGTTGTATTTTGATAAGTTTACCTATGCTAACGTCGCACAATGGGAGAAAATCGAAAAAAAAAATAGTAAAAATATGCCGTGTTATAGCTGAATTTAAACTTGAATCGGAAAGCACTCAATGATGTGTGAGAAGTTTGCCCCCGCTCGGTTCCTGGGCAAATTTTTACTCCACTCCCAAATGCCTTTCTTTTGAGTCCTATATTAACGTATTGGTAAATATTTGTGGTTTAGGGGGTATTTCGGGGGTTCTCACTTGACCATTAAAGTAAATATAAGATTTGTGCTCCACTCTCAAATACATTTTATATGAGCCCCATATTGGCATGGTCGGTAAATAAGTTCTGTTTGAGGGTGAAGCGGACCCCAGGGTCTTTGTCCCAAAAAAGATTATCAATTTCATACTCTACTCCCAAATAGCTTTTATATAAGTAACAAATTGCCATGGTCGGTAAATACGTTCGATTAGGGAGGTCTATCCCAATTTGAGGGCAAAACATGTACTCTACTACCAAAGACTTTTTATTGCTATCCTATTCTATCGTGATCGGCCTTCATATATTATTTTTAATTCCTTTTTTGTTTTGGGTATATTTGCGTACCATATATTCTCGGTTGTCCAACATGACAGTGTGGTGTTGTTTATATTGCGTGGAGAGGGTCGGTCTCTCCGACGCTAAGACCCAAAAGACCTTTTATTTGAGTCCTTTATTATCCTGCTGAAAGGTAGGACGTGACCCAAATACTTCGATCTTCATATCAACGCCGAACTATACTGTCATCTAGCATTCTTTTAATTCCCATATTACAAAATTGCAAATTTGCCGATGAACATTCCATTAAGGAAATTCATGAAGATCTCGCCTGAATTCGAACACAGGCCTTCAGCGTAATAGGTGTACAAGCTAACCTCTGCGCTACTGTGGCCACCAATTCCCATGTTATCCCGATCGAACTACACGTTCTATTGAAGGGTAATTAGTGGGTGGGTCTGTCCCAGACTCTGACAAATTTGTACACCAGTTTCGTATTCACGTTCCAGGGAACTTTCTTTAAATCTCCTTTTTGTGACGTTGGACATTCATGCCCGTTTTGGAGGCCCCCTAGACACATTCGACAAACATATGTGTACTCAACATCCAAATACCTTCCATTTGTTGTTCCAATAGGCAAATATGTCCTGTTGGGGGGGTTTGGGGGTTGGCGGGGCGTCTCATATATTAAAGAATAAATTTTTTTTATCAGATTCTTATACTACTTTTAAATACCTTTCATTTCATATCCACATTATCCCAAGTGATAAATATGCCCTGCTGGGGAGTTGCGAGGTCCCTCAGATACCAAGGAATAAATTTTTATGTCATATTTGTACTGTGCTTGAAAATGCCTTTCATTTAATACCCATATTGCCCAAAGCGGTGAAAGTGTGCTGCTGGAGGTTTTTTTTGTTTGTTTGTGGGACCCCCTCCCCCCGAACTCTTAGGGTGAAATTTGTCTACCAATTTCGTACTCTACTCTTAAATACCTTTCATTTGATAGCCATATTGTTCCAATCGGTAAACATGTCCGTTCGGGAGGGTTTTGGGATGGGGCGTCCCCCCAGGTTAGTCGACCCCAAAGTCTTATGCCAATTTTGTTCTTCTGGGTTACCAAAAGGTGCCATACAAAGTTTTTTCCTAAATTGATGCAGCCATCTTCGAGATCTATGCTATCGTCGCACTGTGGAAGAAAATCGAAAAAAATAGCGAAAAATATGCCGTGTGAGAATAGGTAGAATAGGTAGCTGCCATAGGTCTCTTTCAAATTTGGAATGGTTAGAGCTGAGGTGATAGATAGTAGGAGATCCTCTGCAAATTTTAAAGGCCTTAGGTTGTCTGGGCGGCTTTTGACATGTCCCTAAAGTTCGTCACCACCTTTTTGATGGATAGTGCTAAAAAATCATTCCGCATGAAGTATACAATATTTTCACTGAGATTGGCATCGGCTTTTGCGAGTTACGAAGGCGTATGTGGCTCCATTTTCATGTTGATGCGTGATTTGAATTGGTGACAAATTGCTGCAGTATACGTCAGTGACATTCAATGAATGTACAATAGAAAGAGTTTAGCAATGTTGATGTTTTTGTTGTTCTTAGTATTGATGATTAGTTTGTATCGGAATAGTGTAAAGTAAGGCTTTCTTCTCTCTAACTGCGCTAAGGATAGTTAGAGAACTTATTTAACCCTGTTTGTAAACAAAAACGTGCTCTTCACCCTTCTCAATAGTCGTTGGGTATGCAGAGCACCTCAGATAATTTGATCTAGGTATTGAAGAAGATACATGCCGTATGAGAAATCGCTATCCACCATGCCAGTCAAAGTGTTTTTTTAAAAACAGCACACACCTGCCTTTCTTTTGTAAATTCTTTGCTATGCTATTCTTTGAATAGAAATCATTGAATATGATCTAGAGCTGGAATATGTTCAAAATATTACGAAAAGATTTTAAAGATCAAAATAGAGGAGCGCAAACAGCAGAAATATAACTTTGACAACATCTATTATATAAAAACGAACTTGTTGCGCTTGGTAGAGTATGAGCCCCCGGTGAAAATAGGGTACTAAATTTTTTGATATTCAAAGGGGAGACGGACCCTCCCCCGTACCCTCTTTTTTAAAAAAAAAAATGCCAGATCTCGAATATGGGTGCACCGATTTATGCATAATTATGCATGCTACCTTATGATACCCCAAATCAATCACCTGGGGGGACGCCCCATCCCAAAACCTACCCCAGCGGACATGTTTTCCGATTGGGACAATATGGGTATCAAATGAAAGGTATTTAAAAGTAGAGTCTATGGGGAATCTATGGGCCTCCCCACCCCCCAAACCCGCCCAGCAGGACATACTTACGGATTGGGACAATATGGTACTCAAATGAAAGATATTTGGGAGTTAAAAACGAATAAGCTATTAAAATTTCGCCCAAGCCCAAAACTGCCTCAAAAGTAGCCCTCAAAATCAATAGTGGACTGGTCGGGAAAATATGGGACTCAAATGAGAGTTATTTGGAAGTAGAGAGTAAATAAAAACTGGGCTGATCGGGCCCCAATATTGGACTCAAATAAAAAATATTTGGGAGTAGAGAACACACCATGTGTGTTTTGAAAACAGCACACACTTGACTTACTTTTGTAAGTTCTTTGCTATGCTATTCTTTGAATAGAAATCATGGAATATGATCGCGAGCTGGTACATGTTCAAAATATTACGAAAAGTTTTTAAAGATCGAAATAAAAGAGCGCAAACAGCAGCAATATAATTTTGACAACATCTATTATATAAAAACGAAGTTATTGCGCTTGGTAGAGTATGAGCCCCCGGTGAAAATAGGGTACTAAATTTTTTGATATTCATAGGGGAGGCGGACCCTCCCCCGTACCCTCTTTTTTTTTAAAAAATGCCAGATCTCGAATATGGGTGCACCGATTTATGCATAATTATGCATGCTACCTTATGATACCCCAAAAACACTAAATTGGTATAAAATTTTGGGGTCAAATCACCTGGAGGGACGCCCCATCCCAAAACCTACACGAGCGGACATATTTTCCGATTGGGACAATATGGGTATCAAATGAAAGGTATTTAAGAGTTGAGAACAAATTTGGCGTAAAAATGCATTCCTTGGTGTCTGAGGGGCCTTCCCACCCCCCAAAACCCGCCAGCAGGACATATTTACCGATTGGGACAATATGGGACTCAAATGAAAGTTATTTGGGAGTTAAATACGAATGAGGTATAAAAAAGACCAAAAGCCCGATGGAAGGAACAAGTAGTGGGAGACACTTCGAAACTTGGTGACAGAGATTTTAGAATGAGCGCAGAAGATCGAGGCGCTTGGAACGCTATTCTATGTTCGACTAGTGGAACAAATATTCTGTCATAGACAATTAAAGTAAGTAAGTAAAGTATTAAAATTTCGCCCAAGCCCAAAATCGTCCCAAAAGTAGCCCTCAAAATTAAAAGTGGACTTGCCTGGAAAAAATGGGACTCACATGAGAGTTATTTGGAAGTAGAGTATGAATATAATATTTAAAATTGGGTGCGAGCAAGTAGATGGGGAACCGTCTCAAACCCAAAACCACCCCAAAAGTACTGCAAAAAATCAAAATGGATCGATCGGGACAAAATGGGACTCAAATGAAAGGTATTTAGGAGTAAAGTATGGATATGATATTAAAAATTCCATCCCAAGCCCAAAAGTAGCGTCCAAAATCAAAATTGGGCCGATCGGGACAATATTGGGTTCAAATGAAAAATATTTGGGAGTAGAGTATAAGTATGATATTTAAGATCGAGTTCAAGTATCAAGTGCCGTGCCAAGCCCAAAACCGCACAAAAAAAGCCACCCAAAATCAAAATGGACCGATCAAGACAATATGAGACTCCAATGAAAGGTATTCGAGAGTAGAGTACGAATATGATTATCAAATGTTTAAAACTGATTGTAATTACCTAGGGGGCCGTCCCAAAATCAAAACCGTCCCGACGGGAGATCATGACAATATGGGACTCAAAGAAAAGGTATTCTGAAGTAGACTACGAATATGGTATTAAAAGTGAGGTTTAAGTGATTGGATAATTGCCTAACCGATTTTTTTAAACGGTGCAGAATGGTCACTTGAAAATAGGCTACTTCCATTTTTGATATCTCAAGGGGGGCGGACCCTCCCCCTTACCCAAATTTTCAGAAACGCCGGATGGCGGAATGATTTCAACGAAATTTTGCTTACACTATAATAGTACCTAAAAAAATTGGTATCCAAATATGGGATGGAGTACCTAGGGGCCCGCCTCACCCCCAAAACCCACAAAATATCAATATAGACCAATCACAACAATTTTGGACTCAAATAAAAGGTATTTAAGATTGGAAAACGTATCTGGTATACAGTTGTGGCATCAAGTGTTTGGGGGACCACCCCACCCCCAAAACACCATCAAACCAGACATATTTACCCACTATGGCAAAATGGGTGTTAAATGAAAGGTATTTGGGAGTAGAGTACGAAATTGATATCCACTTTAAGGACGAAGTTTCTGGGGGTTCACACCCCCCAAACAGGTCTTTTTTACTGGTCATGGCAATATGGGGCTTAAACAAAAGATACTTGGGAATACAATAATAATCTGATATCCAAATGTGGGACCAAGTTTCTGTTTTCCAACCCTACCCCAAAAGACTCCCCAAACAGAACTTATTCACTGACCATAGCAATATGGGGCTCAATTTAAAGGGTATTCGAGAGTATAATACGAATCTGATATCCAAATGTGGGACTAAGTGATTGGGGGGCCGCCCCTCCCCCCAAAACACACCCAAATTTATCAACCATGACAATATGGGGCTAAAACGGATGAACTCAAATAGGACGTAGTTGCTGACTATTGCAATACGGAGCTCAAACATAACGTTTTGTTTTTAAGAAGAACACGAATCTGATATTAATTTTTAGTCACTGAGTACCTACCACACCCCTCAAAACACCCGTCAAACCGGACATATTTGACGACTATGCCAATATAGGGCTAAAATGAAAGATATTTGGAAGTAGAGCACGAATCTGATATCAACATAGGGGACCAAGTGTCTAGAGGCCATCCCATCTTCATTACAATCTCCAAATAGGACGTATTTGCTGACCATGACTAATTGGGGCTCAACGAGAGTGGAGCACGATGTTGATAGTTTTTAAGGCCTTACCCCCCAATCCGGATATACGTGCCGACTATGGCAATAAGGGGCTCAAATGGAAGGTATTTGATAAGGGGCTCAAATGGAATTTGATGTCAACTTTTGGGACCAAGTGTTTGGGAGACGCCTTATACCATAAAATCCCCCTAAGCCAATATAATACCGAAAGCTATACTGACCTCCTTCTTACTAACTTTCATTAATAGTCTCGTTTTCTCACGAACCGGAACTCCCCATTGGATTTTCGCCGCCCAACCGACTGTTCCACAGTATAACATGCGCATTCCTCGCCCACTTCCTTAACTCGGACTACGTCGACCCGAAAGTCTTCGGGTTAATGAAGTTTATTGACAGCAATCCTCTGGTCTTCACTGCCAAATCGTCTGTTCTTTCATTCCCCCTCACTATGACCCCTCGCTATGACCTGCCTTAACGGTCTAATGCACACCGTTTGGGTTACCATCCTCAGCGAAGTCGTTAATCTCCTTTTTATCGTCCTGGTTGTTATCGAAAAAAAGAACAAATTTGCAAATTGAGAATGGGGAAGAGATTAGGCTTCGCAATTTTTAATGGCTGATATGTTATCGAGGTGAAGTGCAAGATTTCAAGGTTGTCTGCGGGCCTCTTAGCTGGCCCTTAAAGTTTGCCACCTCGATATTTCGAAAAATTTTTTGGGTTAACAAATCTTCATTTGTGATCCGCTTTTCAATTTTGAGGTGTTCTAAGAAAAAAAATCTACGAAAAAAACGAATAGAGATATCTTGGTAGTTCTTTCTGAGTTTTGCAAATAAAAGAATCCTTAAAGAATTAAAAATAAATGTTGCCCGAATGTTTCGGCGAAAATCCCCAAAATACCCCTTTCGGGCAAAGATGGTTTCAAAATCCCCATTTTTTTAGTAAATTTGCTGTGGAAGCTGCAAATATTGTCAGATGCAAAAATTTTTATGCACGGGCTTAGAGGACATATGAATTAAAAAAAAAAAAAAACATCTGCCCAATTGGAAAATCTGCGCATTGGAATTTGAGAACTCGAGGGGTTTTTTCTCATATTTTAATAAAAAAAAATTGCCTATTTTGAAGCTTATGAAGCACCCGCATAAGTTGACACATCTTCAACATGGCCCCTTCACAAAAAAAAGGAAGTAAAAGCGCACTAGGTTCGGCCTGGCCGAGTCTTTTATACCCTCCACTACGGATCGCATTTGTCAAGTTCTTTACATGACTTTTTCAATATATATACGAGCTACATCAAGTTATTGACCGATATGGACCGCACTTGTTATAGCTGTTAGAAGTTACAGAAAAATACCACCTCAAAAATTTCAGGCAACTCGAGCAAAAATTGAGCTCTCCATTGGCTCAGAGTATCAAATTAGGAGATCAGTGTATATGGCAGTTATATAAGGTTATCGACCGATTTAGACCGTACTTAAGACGGTTGTTGGAAGTCATACCAAAACGACATGTGCAAAATATCAACCCAATCGGATAAAAATTGCGCTCTCTAGATGCTCAAGAAGTCGAGTCGTGAGATCTGTTTATATGGCAGCTATATCAGGTTATGGACTGATTTAGACCACACTTGACACAGTTGTTGAAAGTCATTCCTCAAAGACATGTGCAAAATTTCAGCCAAATCGGATAAGAATTGAGAAAGCTCAAGAATTCTAATCGGGAGATTTGTTTATATGGCAGCTATATAAGGTTATGAGCCGATTTGAACCAGTTGTTGGAAGTCATAACAAAACACGTCATGCTAAATTTCAGCCAAATCGGATAAGAATGGCTTCCTTTAGAGGCTCAAGAAGTCAAGACCCCAGATCGGTTTATACGCATTTACTTTCTTTTAAAAAATCCGCAATTACTTTTTGGGCAACCCAATATATCAGGCTATGAACCGATTTGAACCATACTTAGCACAGTTGTTGGAGGTGGTACCAAAACACAACCTGTTTGCTATTAAATAAAATTTCTAAAAACATAAAATTATGACAAATTTATTATATATGCCTAGCAAAACTCACAACTAAAACTTTGATCATTGATTTCGGACTATGCAAAATTTCTTTGACTTTTTTTCTGCATTTGTGTGTTTTCCGTTACATTTTGCGGTTGATTCGTATTTCCCCCGAAAAATTCCCACATACTCGTATGTGTACATAGACGTTGACATTTTTTCTTTAAGTTGTAATGGCAACATTGACCATTTGAATACTTTAGTGGGATTTTCCCAACTCTAGCATTTCACATCAGTCAACCGGGCCCACATGCCATTTATTCCTTAATCTCAGTTAGTGGTTTAGCTGCTGCTGTCGTCGCATGTGGGGGAAAATCGTCTGCAATCGTTTGAGCAACAATAAAATAAACATTTGATAACATAATGAAGGCTAAAAATATTTTACTGTGGTTAACCATAACAAAATTTTGTTTTGTTTTTTTTTTCAAATCCACCAAGTACAGCATAAAAACCAACATTTCTGACGCACTATCAAATTGTGCAATTTGAAAATATTTCTTTTCTTCTGTGGGGAAATACACATAGAAAGACGTCAGTCAAATGGCATTATTATGGTTGGGCGGATTGGAAACCCATGCACAAATGATTACTTTTAATGTTTATAAAGTAAAATAAATGCGATAAAAAAATATCACCATATTTAAATCGGAAAAATATCTATTAGTCATACCTGTCTAAGCGAAATAATCAAATGCTTGCAAATTTGTATACCCTACACCATTAATGTGGTACAGGGTATCATAACTTAGTGCATTTGTTTGTAACACCCACAGAAGTAAGAGAGATAGACCTATTGATAAGTATGCCCTTCGACTCAGAATCACATTCTGATTCGATTTAGCTATGTCCGTCTGTCTGTCCATGTTAATTTGTGTACAAACTACAGGTCGCAATTTTCATTCGATCGTCTTCAAATTTGGCACCTACATTTTTTTTGGCATAGAGACGAAACCCATTGAAGTTGGAAACAAGTAAAAGCATGTCCGAATCTTATAAACCCTCCTCCATGAATCGCATTTGTCAAGTTCTTTGCCAAGTATCTCTTCTTAGGCAAACAAAGGCTAATGGATAAGAAATGCTATGGTATAAGGGCTATACCAAGTTATAAACCGAAAGGGGTGGGTTTGGATATCAGAGACCAAAGTAGAAGTCATTGTGCAAAACTTCAACAATATTGGATAGGAAATGCGCCCTCTATAGGCTTCGGAAGTATAATCGTGAGATCGATTTATATGGCAGCTATATCAAGTTATGAACCAGGTTAGACCATACTTGGCACAGTCGTTGGAAGTCATAACAAAAAAAAAATTCGTGCAAAACCTCAGCCAAATCGGGCAGTAATTGCGCCCTCTAGCGGCTCAAGAAGTCAAGATCCAAGATCGTTTTATAGGGGAGCTATATCAGGCAATGAACCGATTCAGACGATACTTGGCACACGTGTTGGAAAATAAATCAAAATAATTCATGCAAAATTTCAACCAAATCAGATAATAAATGCGCCCTCTAGCGGCTCAAGATGTCATAGTTCAAGATTGGTTTATATGCCAGCTATATCAGGTTATGTATCGATTTAGACCATTCAGACGATACTCGGAACCCATGTTGGAAAATAATATTTCAATCAAAATGTCAAGAACAAGATCCGAGATCGGTTTATATGGCAGCTATATCAGGTTATGAATCGATTTAGACCATACATAGCACAGTTGTTGGAAGTCATAACGAAACGCCTCATGCAAATTTTCAGCCAAGTCGGGTAATAATTGCGCCCTCTAGTGGCTAAAGAAGTCAAGATCCAAGATCGTTTTATACAGGAGCTAATCGTGAGATCGAACTACTTGGGAGCTATATCAAGTTATGAACCGTTTTAGATCATACTTGGCCCAAATCGGGTAGTAATTGCGCCCTCTAGCGGCTCAAGAAATGAAGATCCGAGATCGGTTTATATGGGAGCTTTATTAGGTAATGAACCGATTCAGACGATACTTGGTAAACATGTTGGAAAATAAAACAAAACACTTCATGCAAAATTTCAGTCAAATCGGATAATAAATGTGACCTCTAGCGGCCCAAGAACAAGATCCGAGATCGGTTTATATGACAGCTATATAAGGTTATGAATCGACTTAGACCATACTTAGCACAGTTGTTGGAAGTCGTAACAAAATGCCTCATGCAGAATTTGAGCCAAATCGGGTAATAATTGCGCCCTCTAGTGGCTAAAGAAGTCAAGATCCAAGATCGTTTTATATGGGAGCTAATCGTGAGATCGAATTACATGGGAGCTATATCAAGTTATGAACCGTTTTAGATCATACTTGGCACAAATCGAGTAGTAATTGCGCCCTCTAGCGGCTCAAGAAGTCAAGATCCGAGATCGGTTTATATGGGAGCTTTATAAGCTAATGAACCGATTCAGATGATACTTGGTAAACATGTTGGAAAATAAAACAAATCATTTCATGCAAAATTTCAGTCAAATCGGCCCAAGAACAAGATCCGAGATTGGTTTATATGGCAGCTATATCAGGTTATGTATCGTTTTAGACTATACTTAGCACAGTTGTTGGAAGTCGTAACAAAACGCCTCATGTTGAATTTCAGCCAAATCGGATTAAAACTGCGCCCTCTATAGGTTTAAGAAGTATAATCGAGATATCCATTTAATGGGAGCTATATCGGGTTATGAAACCTTGTAGACCATACTTGGCACAGTTGTTAGAAGTCATAACAAAACGCCTTATGCAAAGTTTCAGCCAAATCGGATAAGAATTGTGCCCACTAGTGGCGCAAGAAGTCAAGATCCCAGATCGGTTTATATAACATTTATATCAAAACATGGACCGATGTGGTCCATTTGCAATCCAAACTAACCTACGCTAATAAGAAATATTTGGGCAAAATTTCAAGCGGCTAGCTTTATCCTTCGAGAGTTAGCGTGCTTTCGACAGACGGACGGACAAGGCTAGATCGACTAAAAATGTCATGACGATCAGAAATATATATACTTTATGGGGTCTTACACGAATATCTCGAGGTGTTACAAACGGAGTGACGAATAAAGTATACCCCTCTCCTATGGTGGAGGGTATAAGAAGCGGTTAAATTTTGGTTAAAGCTCACTTATATTTGTCCGATTTGGACTAATATTGCTATAATGTAGTCATTTGTTAACCGATTCTATTGAAATTTGGCAGGAAGGATTTGCTAATGACTCTTAGTGTTACTGGTGAATTTCATATAAATCGGTTCAGATTTAGATATAGCTCCCATATATATGTTCGTCCGATTTTGAGAAATATTGCAATAAAGTGCTCATGTGTTAACCGATTCTCTCGAAATTTGACAGGAAGGATTTTTTTATGACTCTTCATACTACTGGTGAATTTCATAGAAATCGGTTCAGATTAAGATATAGCTGCCGTATATGTATATCGCCCGATTTTCACTCCAAGAGCCACTGCAAGCGCATTTATTTGACCAATCTTGCCAAAATTTTGCTCAACGCTTTCCTTGATGACTACCACAATATCTAAGAAGTGTTTTATCGAAATCGGTTCAGATTTAGATATAGCTTCCATATATAAGTCCGTCCGATTTTGACAAATATTGCGATAAAGTGCTTACTTGCTAACCGATTCTCTTAAAATTTGGCAGAACTCTCAATACTACTGGTGAATTTCATAGAAATCGGATCAGATTTAGATATAGCTGCCATATATGTATATCGCCCGACTTTCACTTCTAGAGCCACTGCAAACGCATTTATTGACCAATCTTCCCAAAATTTTTCACAATGCTTTCCTCGACGATTACCCCAATTTGGATATAGCTCCCTTATATATGTTCGTCCGATTTGGAGAAATATTGCTACAAAGTGCCCATTTGTTAACCATTTCTCTCGAAATTTGGCAGAAAGGATTTTCTTGTGACTCTCAACATTACTGGTGAATTTCATAAAAATCAGTTCAGATTTAGATATAGCTGCCATATGTGTATATCGCCCTATTTTCACTTCTAGAGCCACTGCCAGTGCATTTATTGAACAATATTGCACAACACTTTTCTCGACGAGTTTCTCTCAAGTTTGGTCGATATCGGTTCAGATTTAGATATAGCTCCCGTATATATAATAGCCAGATTTTGATTAATTTGTAATAATGTTGCCATTTGTTAAGCGTAGTTATTACAGTTTGAACATATTTGCTCAAAATTTGATACGGATTGTTGCTAAACATCCGTCGAGGTCCATCAAAATTGGTTCGGAATTGGATATAGCTCCCACATTGTACTTATAGGGTAGTTGTAGAGTATTATGCAGTCGGCAGCGCCAGACTTTTTGCCTTTCCTTGATGGTTTCAATCTATTTTTCAGGACTAATGTCTAAACATTGGCGAAAAATGCCAATTTTTTAGTTTCCTCAAAGGCATGACCTACTTGATATTTCCTATAAGCGCTTTCAGGGCACTTTTTCCAAGTTGGCCACAGTGGGCTATTTTGTATAAAAAATGGTGCATCATAAGGACAAATGGCCAAATATGGTCTTTGATACTTTAGATGCCAAATTTTTAGATTTTCCAAACATATGGCCTACTTGATATTTCCTATAAGCGCTTTCTGGGCACTTGTTCCCCTTTGGCCACATTGTGCCATTCTGTCTGAAAAATAGAGCATCATAAGGAAAACTGCCCAAATATTGGCGAAAAATTGCAACATCTTGGGCTTTTTGATACTTTAGGCGCCAAATTTTTTAGATTCTTCACAGGCATGGCCTACTTGAAATTTCTTCTAAGCGCTTTCAGAACACTATCCAGTTGTCCACAGTGGGCCATTTTGTCTGAAAAATAAAGTATAATAAGGACAAATGGCCAAATATTGAAGAAAAATGCCAATGTCTTGGTTTCTTTACTACTTAGGGCTTCGAATTGAAAATATTCGAAAGGAGTGTAGTCCTAATGATATTTCCTATAAAGGGTTTTGGCTCTCTATTTCCCAGTTGGCCACAGTGGGCCATTTACTTTGAAAAATGGGGCATCATATGGAAAAATTACCAATATTTTTAAAAAAAATGCCCAATCTCTTCGTTTACTAAGAGCTCCAAATTTAATAAATTTGGAAAAAACGTAGTTACTATCATATTTCCTGTAAACAGTTGTATCCCACCTTTTCTCAGTTCTTTAAACTCCTATTAATCGCCACGTTTTTTGGCAATAATTCCCAATCTATGATATATTAATCGGTCATTTGTCCAAATAGACAAAGATTTATGCCCTACCAACACCTACTCTAGCCAAACTGATGTTTGTGAACTTTGGCTACAACCCTCGTTAATCTAAGGGATTTATGCAAATTGCCCAATAAGAAAGAATTACCCAAAACACACATTAAATCTCTTAAATAAGCATTTAAAATTCCTTTATGGTTTACCTAAGCCTACTTTACCCATCCATGTTTTGGCAAGTATAAGTCAACGACTATCCAAAGATAAATTGGCATTGTTTTAGTTTCTTTTTTTTCTTTTCTCCTACATCGACTAAAATGATTGCGTTGTCAATTTATTGTGTTTTTTAAATTTATCATATTTGTCCATTGCCTTCAGACATTTTGAAAAAAAAAAAAAACTAAAATTTGGCATGCCCTCAGAAAATTTTGAATTTGTGTGTAAGCACTTTCCACCTTAGAAACACAAAAAAAATTAATAGCTCTTTTAATTTTGGTTTTTTTTCGGTTTGGTTTTTTTTTTCTTCAAAAATGTCGTTTTGCATATTTAGGCATATTTTGCCAAGGATGGAAATTTGATACACATAAAATGTTACAAAAGGTATATCGTATGACAAGCATAAACCGCATGCCTCTTTGACTCCCCCTGACGTAATAGATCAACATTTTGATGAACTTTAAGAATATAAGCAAATTCAACACAACAACAACAAAAACGATTCAAAGGTAGTAAACTAAAGATAAAACTAAATGGCCCTGGGTGCTACGCTACAACCTAAAATGTCTCTTAAAAATTTAATATTTCCTTATATGTTACTAGCCGCACCGGGCCCGCTCCGCAGCGCCTTCTTATACCTTTTATATTGAGTCCTATTTTTGGTTGATATATAAGTCCTGTTTTTGTAGAGTTTTAAGATGGGGACATTTCGCCCCGAAGGTCAGGTAAGGTTAGGTTGAATGGGTCGCCCACCAAAGGTGAGTACACTCGGAGGCCAGATTGGCCCATTGTGGTTCCCTAGAGTGAAAGAGGGAAAAAAAGAAAATGTGAGACCTCGTACTAGAGGTTGTACACGATTAAAAGAAAAGACAGGAGGGGTGGAGAAACCCGAGCGGGAGGTGAAGAACCGCCCTTCCCTACGCAAACATGGATCTACCTACGCCGGAGCCTGTGGCAATCCCCCTGTTGGAACCATCCTGTTCCCTCAACAAACCTCAGTTCGCAAGTTCACCCATATCACAGAAGAAACGGCTCCCCAGAAAGGAGATGACCGGCCATAGCGCCTTCCAAGTCCCGCAACCATCTACCGAGTCCATTCTCGCCATCGACGTTGCCTTCGCCATCCTCTCTACTGTGTTCTGTAGCTCGACAAATGGCGCAGACGAACCCCTCCTGGCGCACTCGTCCGCTCTCTCATTCCCTTAGAATCTCCTCATGCCCAGGAACCCATGTCAGCGTCACATCGTGGGCCCGGAGCCTATCCAGGGACTCCAAACAATCCGCCATGCATCTCGACCTTACCCTAAGGCCTTGAGCGCCGCCATACTGCCCACTTAAAATCTGAGTTTGAGACCCGGACAGGAACACAGCAAGTGCTCAATAGTCTCCTCCTCATCTTCATCGAGCCAACTCCTACAGAAGTCATTGTGCGGTATTCCCATGAGCGCCGCCATGCGGCCTATGGCACAGTATCCGGTTATGACCCTCGTCAAGGGACTCGTCGAACGGCAGCAAGTCCCTCGTCCTCCTCCGGTCGATAACTGCCATAACGCCTTCGCAGTCACGCAACCATCTACCGTGTCACACCTCTCCACCGACGCCGCCCTGTTCATCCCATCTTCTGTGTTCAGTATCCCGAAAAATGGCACATAGCCAAGACCGAGTGCATTAAAGTAGACCCCCAATCCAGTCTCTGACTCCATCTTGAACCCATCTATGTAGATCGAGGTCTCATCCTCCCCAAGTACACCATCCGCCATCCAATTATGCCTCTCAGGAAAACAAATCGCGAATGCCCTCAATCCAGTCGGCACTGGTGCCAGTAGTCGGTGATACTCCTCAGTCTACCCTCCGTATCCGTAACACTCAGAATCGAACTGTGGCCGCAACCATCCTCCTTCAGCATGCCGAGCTCTTTCAGCCTAAGCGCGACCCTGGCGGCGTAGTTCCAAATAAAGGCTACAATTGGCTGCATATTCAGCATCGCCTCCAGGCCTGCCTGCGGTGCGGATCTCAGCGTCACTGTGATCCCGACGCAGGACAGTCTCTGGACCGGCGTCGCACCATACCAGTGCTCCATAGGCCAGTACTGGTCTCACGATGGCCGTATACATCCAATAAATCATCTTGGGAGTCACCCCCACTTCCTACCGAGCATCCTCCTGCAGGAGTATGTTCCTCTTCCAGGACAGTTTCGAATCGAGGACTATGCCTAGGTACTTCGTCTTATTCGACAGCCTCAGGGTGACCACGTTCAAGGACGGGATTCTGAATGGCCGATATACATCCAATAAATCATCTTGGGTGTCACCCCCACTTCCTACCGAGCATCCTCCTGCAGGAGTAATTAGTGTTCATCTTCCAGGACAGTTTCGAATCGAGGATTATGCCTGAGGTACTTCGCCTTCTTCGACAGCCGCAGGGTGACCCCGTCCAAGGACGGGCGTCTGAACTCCGGTATTTTATATCTACTCGTAAATAGCACCAGCTTCGTCTTCCCTTGGGTGGTCCTCAACCCATTTTTGGTAGCCCATCGCGACAACCTCCTCAGTGACCCTTCCAGGATCTCGCTGATCGCCGACAGAAACTTGCCTCGGACCAGCAGCACATAGTCGTAAGCGATAATCCTTGTGCCATCCCCACCGAGATCCATCAGGATTTCATTAATCACGGGGTTCCACAGTATCGGTAAGAATATCCCTCCTTGGGGCGTTCCTCTGGTCACTCGCCTTCAGACCACACAATCTCCCAGGTTTGCATAAATAGTCCTGCCATAAGGGGTGAATCCCCGTGTGGTCCAGTGCGGCGACTATCACCCCAATCTCTACATTATTGAAGGCCCCCCCCATATTCAAGAAGGCCGCTAAAGTGTAATCCTTCAGTCGGAGAGACGTCTCGACCTCCTGTACCACCTCGTGAAGGGCCGTCTCCACCGACCTGCCGACCGTGTTGTGCCCCACTGAAGTTTTCCGGCGTCAGTCCTCCTCTCACCATCAGGTCAATCAGTCTTTAAAGTGTTTTCAGCGAAAACGATGACAGACTAATAGGCTTATAATCCTTCGTCGTAAGAATTCGCCCCGAATGTGGATATCGAATTCGTGTCATTGAAGCGCGGTGGTATGTAAGTCTGTAAACCATTTTAAACGTGTGGGTTCAAGTCCTGGAGAACACTGGAGAAATACTGGGTGGTGTTTATCCCCTCCTAATGTTGCCGACATATGTCAGGTACTATGGCATGCATAGAAGTCATGTAAAACTTTTCCCCGGCTCCCTCCCTCGGCTATAAAAAGGAGGTCCTTTATCATTGAGCTTAAACTTGAATCGATCAGCACTCATGGATATGTGAGAAATTTGCTGCTGTTCTTTAATGGGTCAATTTTTGCTCTACCCTCTTCTATCTTTTTTTGGACTGTGGTGGGTGGTTAAATATGTCAGGTTTTGGGCCAGGCCACTCAGGCACTTGACCCTTAAAGTTATAATAAGTTTCGTGCTATTCTCTCATATACTTTTTATATGAGTCCCATATTACCATAGTCGGTAAATAAGACCTTCTTCATTTCAACCCTATATTGTCGTGATTGGTCTATAAATCCATTTGTCGGGGAGTGCTTTTTGGGTTGAAGAGTGTTTTGGCCACTTTGCCCTTAAAATAGGTATTAAATTCGTTCTTTTCTCCCAACAACCTTTCATTTGAGCCCTATATTGATATGTTTGGGAAATAAGTTCAGTTTAGGATATGCCTTGGGGTTTACCCATAAACACTTGGCCCCTAAACTGTATTCCTTTTATACTCTCAAATACCTTTCATTTGAGTCCCATACTGTTGTGATGGGTCAAATAACTTATTTGATGTCAATTAAGGAGGTTAAGCGCCACCTTAACAAAAATTTTGAACGTCATTTTCCTAATCTACTCCCAAATTGCTCTCATTTGAGTCCCATAATATGCCAATTTGAAGTGTTTTTTTGGGGTGGGGAAACCACCCATTACATGGACTTAATTTTTTCCATATTCGTAATCTATTTCCAAATACCTTTCATTTGGGTCCCATATTAATATGAACGTCCAATATGTATGTTTGGGGTTGAGGCGGCCCGCTCGGTACTTAGACTCGGATTTTAATGCCATATTCGTATTCTACTCTCCAATACCGATATCCGATATTTCTTGAAAATTGGTTCTGCCGTTTTTGAGTCTATAGGGAACAAACAAACAAACCGGGTCCCATATAGTCATAATTGGCTAATATGCCCATTTAGGGAATTTTGGGGCGTCGGGTGGCCCACTTTACTTCGACCTGATCTTGTATGCCAGATTCGTAATCTACTCCCGAATACTTTCGAGCCCCATATTTATATGAACGTTCAATTTGTCTGCTCTCCAATACCTTTCATTTGATACCCATATTGTTCCGATCGATCCACTTTTAATTTAGGGTGGTGTTTTTGGAGTTACGGGGAAGGGTCCGCCCCCTCCGATATCAACAAATTATAAAACCTTTTCCTCCTTCCTGACCATATTCGTAGTCTACTCCCGAATACCTTTCAATTGGGTCCCATTTTGTCACGATCGTTCAATAAACCTATTTTAGGTAGTTTTGGGGTTGGAGCGGCCCCTCCAGTTACTTGGACCCAATTTTTTATATGAAATTCGTATCGAAATCCATATTGTCCTGATTGGTACACACCTACACATTCTGTTCAATTTCTAGGTAATCTTTTTAGCCGTTTTTGAGTCTATGGGGAACAAACAAACACAAATTGATTTTTATATATAACACAAAGCCCTAGGCACCGGCCGTGGGTCTTTCTCCGATCTACATTACTTTATAATTTTATCGTATGTGTTGTTCAAATATATACTGTATCCGATACACTCGTTTTAAAATTCCACAGGATCTTCCTGGATCAACCTCACTTAAAATGTGCTTGAATGATTCTTCCACATAAAATTCCCTCAATTAAAGTCTCACACTGCCCGAATGGATTGCATGTCCGTTAAAGTGTTTTAGGGCGAGACCCAGATACATGTCCCCAAAATCGGGGACATGTATCCAATGCGCGGGTTTCGAACCTGAACGCACGGAGCATGTAGTTGTATAGCAAAAAAGTCTATCACTACAAAGAAAACACAAACAGTGTAAAAGATAGAAGATAGAGAGTTGACTTTAACTAACAGAGAAAACACTACAAAGAAAAAACAAACAATGTAAACTAGCAGAGACACAAACCCATACAAGTGGCAACATTCTGTTACCAGCTAAGCAGAGCTATGGTAAGTCGTGCTTCCATCGTGATCGATATAGGTTAGGTAAGAGTGGCAGTCCTTTACAGGGTCACTTACACAATTTTAAATCCATTGTGATACCACAGTAGCGATAGACCAAGACCCCGCACTGGCAATCCGAACACGCTACCAACTCGGCTACCGGGCGCTTATATACAATATAAGTAAGACCGGCCATGGCCCTCTCGGTCTATTTTGGCGTTTGGAGGGCTTTTGAGGGCAATCCGAGCACGCTATCAACTCGGCTACCGGGCGCTTATATACGATATAGGTAAGACCGGTCATGGCCCTCTCGGTCTATTTTACCGTTTCGAGGGCTTTTGAGGGGAGGGGTGACCGTCCTAAGACGTGGCGGCCAATTTTTATAACCAAGCGCAATCGCTCGGATCTCCGCCTTCAGGACCCCATTATGGTAAGGCAGTTGAGAACAGATCTCTGTAGAATCCCAGGCCCATTGTGTTTCCTAGCTTTGATCCATCTATGTAGCATTAACCTCCAGATGGCAATACCAGAGTTCCGTTAATCCAATACTATGCCGCTGGCAGCAGTGCCTCGCACTTGCCCTCAAGTGTCGTCCAAATATTGTAAATGGAATTTTTTTTAGTAAAGTTTCCATAGAAATAAAATGAAGACAAAATTTCTATAGATATGAAACTAATGGTGTCACAGCGATATCAACTGATCCACTTTTTTTTTTGTTATATGCTGTAGTTTCTTTTCCAGTTTCTATTAGCACTACGTTTTAGTTTGCTGTCTATCACATTCATTTGTTTTCATATTTTATTTGAACCATTAGCTTATCATGATCAGCTGTTTTGTTTGGCCAAATATTTGGGAAGAGCAAATATTGGTGCAACAAACTAAAGACAAAAAAGATAAAACTATAATAAAACATTTCAAAGACACATCTGCAGCATTTGCCTGCACTATGGGGTAAAATAACCAAATTATGGGGATTTGAAAAAAATATTTTTTTAGGATCTTATTAAATTTTCCCGTAAATAAATCAACCGGTATTTGAATCATCCGGAATTTTAAACCACCCGCAATTTGCAATAACCAGCCCTTGTTAAGAACCAAACGATACACGTTTCTACAACGAGTTGAAATCGATAAAATTCTCTACTGCAATCACAGTTCACTAAATTAAAGGATTTTTGGGTCGTTGTATAGTATCTTGTCGGACGGCAATACAGAAAACTTGACGCATCCAGGGCTCAGAAAGCTCAGGAGCCATTGTTGAGAAGCCTCTCCATCTTCAATGTGTGACAGTTTGGTGCTGTTTATGATCCGGTTGGGTCACTGAAGTTGGAGATATTACATTCAGCAAGACGGCGCTCTTCCCACACAAACAAAGAAACCTTTGCTCAAATTAAAGACAAATTACGAGACGAGAAGTAAGGGTCTCCCCTTTAGTGCCATTCTCAGAGATGGCGTTACTCTCCTTCTTAAACTCCAAGAGAAGGTTCGAGACCTTACTGTCCTGGTTCTGGTCCGTCCACGTGCAAAATTTCAGTCAAATTGGACGAGAATTGCGCTCTCTAGAGGCTCAAGAAGTCAAGACCCAAGATCGGTTTATATGGCAGCTATATCAAGACATGGATCGATTTGGCCCATTTACAATCCCAACCGACCTATACTAATAAAAAGTATTTGTGCAAAATTTCAAGCAGCTAGCTTTACTCCTTCGAATGTTAGCGTACTTTCGACAGACAGACGGACGGACGGACGGACGGACGGACGGACGTACATGGCGAGATCGCCATATTCTTGATTCATGACGATCAATAATATATATACTTTATGGGGTCTTAGATGCCTATTCCGAATTGTTACAAACAGAATGACGAAATTAGTATACCGCCGTCCTATGGTGGAGGTTATAATAATAATGCGTGCAGTGTTGCCACATCAGAAATAATTTTCGACCAAAATGCTCAAAAAACCTACCAAATCTTCAACTGGCGACCAAAATTTAAAACTTCTTTAAAATTTACTCTAACGACAAAATTTTGATAAAAATTTCCCAAAGAAAAAAGTTTTGATAAATTTTTTTCTAAATGAAAAATGTTTACGCTATGCTACTAATAGAAAAAAATTGTCGATCACTTTGAAAATCTACCAAAATCGCTTTGGGCCGTCCATCCGACCAAATTCTAAAATTTACAAATCCATCCGAGCGAATTAAGTAGAAAAAACCTAAAATGGCAACACTGAATGCGTGTGACTTGGCATCAACGCTACCGTGAAGGGCTGAACATTGCTGATCAATGTGTCTTTGTCGTTTGTTTGTCTGTTGTAGCATTCCTCTGCTTGCTTTGGCTTCACATGGCACTCATCAGAGTAGTGCGCAATCGCAAACAACATACGATGTCCGACACTTAGATTGAAAAGCACATCCACTGAACGATTGCTGAAACGTTCGATCATCTCTTGCTCTATGAAGAGCGTTTCTAGCTAACATTGTTTTGATGTTACATGCATAACAGACACTTGTTTTGGCATTTGAGTGCCAAATTTGGGGTCTCATGCATTTCTCTGATCACTGGATCAGATCTCGGCCCCGGGGTTGTCAAAATTGGCCCCGAGGCCCACTCTGTTCTCTAGCGTTTATCCTCCCGTGTAGTATGAACTTCCAGATGGCACTACCATAGTACCGTCAATCCAAAACTGTGCCGCTGACAGCAGTGCCTTGCACTCGACCTTAAGTGTTGTCTCAGGTATTCGATCGGAAACCTCTTCCATTCCTTTCAGGTTTCTTATGGTCGCCACGACTATATCGTAATGGTGTGACCTGCTCCTATCCTCCATAGAGATGGGATTTTGTTGATTAAATTCCCAGTGCGTGTTTCTTGTATTAGAACACCCCCTCGATATGAACGCGATGTAGATAACTTGACCCATTGTGCTACACATCGATCTCGGTACAACAAATATGAAGACTGTTACTATTTGATCCATTTCCTATTTGCGCTTGCGTCTTGCTACATGTACCAGTTTTTCTTTTCTTCGACACTGTCCATGTTACTCTTGAATGAGTTTACTTTGGACAAATCATCAACATCACCATCACCATCACCCACCACCGTCATCATGATCATCTGTTGGCAGTGAGTAATGAATGATGTATGGCACTTTACTGCCACTTACACTACCTGTTACCTTTGTTGTGTTTAAGTTTATTTTTGGTTGTTTGTTCAGTCAGTGTTTGCTTAAATTCTTCGTGTTTGGCTCTTTTAGCCATCTCGGCCTATAAGACATTTATCTCTATCATAGTTAAAGTTTACATACCAAATTCTCACCTTCAAATTTAGCGGCATAGCAGCAGTAGGTAAGATGCTGCAGTAGTTGACGACGATGATGATGATGATGACTATGATCTAAACGTCTGTTAAATCTTTCATAATGGACTTCGTAGCTAAGGTATTTACTTAAGCATTGAATGGTCGGATGATACAATTATTATGAGATATCTACAAAAACTATCAAAGCATAGCCGTATTATCATCTACAATACCAAAAAAAACAAAAAGAAAAACAAATCTTGTCTGGATTTTGAATTTAATTTAAATGCATCACTAATCAGAGCAGTCAACCGATGAAAAAAAAAACAACTCAGAGATGTCGTACCGTGGCTAATGCTGGTCAGAACCAATGAAAATCCATAGAAGTTTTACTATGCCAATGAAAAATTTTCTCCCAAAAGCAAAATGTTAAAGAAATTTTCTAACAGACCAAGAAATTTCGGTTTAAGAAATTGGACCACATAAGAAGATTTGACAGCCCGAACAAATCTTCGAATAGCCGAGTTAACCAACTTCAAAGCCCAGGCCAACTAGGGTCTTGAAATTTTGCTCCAAGACCTTAGCTCTAAATATTAAAAATGTCAAAAAGTTATCTGTAGCCGTTCCTAAACCATAGATTTTGTACACCAACCACTATAGGATGGCGGATATACCATCTACTTATTCGAAATATTGATCTGCGACACCATAAAGTATATATATATATTCTAAGTTCATCCAGCCATGCCCGTCGGCCGGGCCGAATCTTGCGAACCCACCACCATGGATTCTGCTTAAATATGGGAGCTATATCTGGTCCTAGATCGATTTTGATCGCACTCGGCACAGCTGTTGAAAGTCATAATAGAACACTATATGCCAAATTTCAGCCAAATCGGATAAAAAGCCCGTCTGGTAAGGGCTCAGGAAGTGAAATCTGGAGATCGGTTTATATGCGGGCTGTAACACATTCTTGACCGATTTGGACAGTACTTGGCACAGTTGTTGAGAGTCATAGCAGAACATTGTTCATGTTCCAAATTTCAGCCAAATCGGACGAAAATTGAGTCTTTCAGGGTCTGAGGAAGTCAAATCGGAAGATCGGTTTAAATGGGAGCTATATCACGTTCTTGACCGATTTGGACAGTACTAGACACAGTTGTTGAGAGTTACAACATAACATTATGTTCCAAAATTGAGTCTTTCAGGGTCTCAGGAAGTCAAATCTGGATATCGGTTAATAAACGAGCTATATCACGTTTTTGACCTATTTGGACTGTACTTGTCGCAGTTGTTGAGAGTCATAACAGAACTCTATGAGAAAAATTCAAGCCAAATCGGACAAAAATTGTGGTTTCCAGGGGCTCAAAAAGTCAAATCGGGAGATCGGTTTATAGGGAGCTATATCACATTCTTGACCGATTTGAACTGTACTTGGCACAGTTGTTGAGAATCATAACAGAACATTATGTGCCAAATTTCAGTCATATCTGATAAATATTGAGGCTTCCAGGCGCTCAAGAAGTCAAATCGGGAGATCGGTTTATATGGGAGCTATATCAGGTTGTAGACCGATTTGGACTTTACATAGTACAGTTGTTGAAAGTCATGACAGAACATTATGTGCCAAATTTCAGCCATATTGGAGAAACATTGAGGCTTCCAGGCGCTCAAGAAGTCAAATCGGGAGATCGGTTTAAATGGGAGCTACATGATGTTCTTCGCCGATTTGGACCGTACTTGGCACAGTAATTGAGAGTCATAACAAAACACTTTGTGCCAAATTTCGGCCAAATTGTACCAAAATTGCGGCTTGTAAGGACTTACGAAGTCAAATTGGGCGATCGGTTTATATGGGAGCTATATCAGGTTATAGACCGATTCGGACCGTTCTAGGCGCAGTTGTTGGAAGTCATTAAAGAACACTACATGCTCAATTTCAGCCAAATTGGACAAAAATTGCGGCTTGTAAGGACTCAAGAAGTCAAATCGGGCGATCGGTTTATATGGGAGCTATATCAGGTTATAGACAAACGTGGACATTACTAGGCACAGTTATTGGAAGTCATAACCGAACACTATGTGCAAAATTTCAGCCAAATCGGGTGAAAATTGAAGCTTTCAGGGGCTTAAAAGGTCAAATTGGTAGATCGGTTTATATGGGAGCCATCCCCAAATCTGAACCGATGTGGCGCATTTGCAGTCCCCAACGACCTACATCAATATTAAGTATCTGTGCAACATGTCAAGCGGCTAGCTTTACGCGTTCGACCGCGACATGGCTAGACCGACTCAGAATGTCGAGACGCTCAAGAATATACAGACTTTATGTGGTCCTAGATCAATATTTCGAGGTGTGGCAAAGCGGCTATATTAGTATACCCTTATCCTATGGTGGTGGGTATAAAAATCAATTTGTATTGGTTTGTTTGTTTGCTTATATATTCCGTATAGACTCAAAAACAGCTGAACCGATTTTCATGAAATTTTCACCAATGGTAGAGTTTGAGCCCCATGTAATTAAAGTACTTAATTTTTGATATCCGAAGGGGGGAGGGGGGGAGGGCCTCCCAGCAGGATACTCTAACCGCTTTGGGCAATATGTGTATCAAATAAAAGGCATTTAAATGGAGAATACAAATCTGACATAAAAATTTATTTTTTGGTGTCTGAAGGCCCTCCACACCCTCCAAAACCCCCCAGCAGAACATATTTACCGATTGGGATAATATGGATGCTGATATAAAAATTTATTCCTTGGTGTCTGAGGCGCCCACCCCACCCCTCAACAGGACATATTTACCGATTCTGACAATATGGGTATGAAATGAAAGTTGTTTCGAAGTTGAGTACACATCTGTTATAAATATTTGGTCCAAGGTGGCTGCGGGGCCTTCCCAACCACAAAACGGGCAGGAATGTCCAACGTCACAAAGTGGATTTCAAACGAAAGTTCTTTGAGAGTTGACTACGAATCTGGGACCGGCCACGAATTAAATACCCTTTAATAGGACTTGTAATTCGTTCGGGATAATATGCAAATTTGGGACAGAGTCTGGGACCGGCCACGCACTAAATACCCTTTAATAGGACGTGTAGTTCGATCGGGATAATATGCAAATTTAAAGAAAGGTCTATGACAGTAGAGTTCGAATATAATATTGATATAAGGATTCCAGTCCTACCGTTTGGCGGGACATGTAGATTGCAACAATAAAAGACACAAATAAATTGCCTTTGGGTCTTAATGTCTGGGGGACTGACCCTCTCCTCTCAATAAAAACAACACCAAACTCTCATGTAGGATGACCGAGAATATTGGCTATGAAAGAACATTTGTTCCACTAGCCGAACGCAGAATAGCGTTTCAAGCGCCTCGATCTTCTGCGCTCATTCTAAAATCTCTGACACCAAGTTACCCCATTAACGCAAACTGGTCCATATATTTTACGAAAAATCTTTCTCTCAAATACTCCAAGCACTGCCTCATCTGCTTTTACAAGTACCCATGCTTCAGAACCATATAACAGCACGAGTAGTATCAGTGTCTTGTATATTGTATTCATCGTCTGTCGAGAGGTGGCCTTGTTTCTAAACTGCTTACTTAGTCCAAAGTAGCATTTGTTTGCAAGTATTATTCTTCGCTTAATATCAAAATTGGTGTCATTCGTTTCGGTTATGGCGGTGCCGAGGTAGATAAAGTTACTGACTGTCTCAAAGTTGTTGTTTCCAGCTTTCCCCATTTTCTTTATCTGCTCGGTTGTACAAGGTGTTTTGGGGAGTTAAAACTATCCATTTCGTCTTATCTCCATTTACTGCCAGACCCATTTTCACTGACTCTCTTTCGATTCTTTCAAAGGCAGCAGTTACTACTTTCGGTGACCGACCTATGATATCGATGTCATCGTCATATTTATTCACATCTGCATCTCGTATAATCTTCTCCAGCAGGATATTAAAGATATCACACGATGGGCTGTTTCCTTGTCTAAAATCTCGTTTGGTATTTAATAATTCGGAGAGATTCTTTCCTATTCTTACTGAGGAACGCGTATCAGCAAGAGTCATCTTCCAGAGTCCTATTAATATTGCAGGGCTACCAAACTCAGACATGACTTGAAATACCTTTGAACGTAATGGAGTATCAAAGGCGGCTTTGTAGTCAACAAAGAGATGGTAGGTGTTGATTTGTCCTTCTCGTGTCTTTTCCAGGATTTTGTGCAGTGTGAATATCTGGTCTAGGATGGATTTACCAAGTCTAAAGCCGCATTGATAGGGCCCAATTATCTCATTGACTTTAGGTTTTAATCTTTCACACTGAATGCTCTAGAGTATCTTGTATGCGATGGGGAGGAGACATATTCCTCTGTAGTTGCGACATTCCCTCTTGTCTCCTTTCTTGTGTACGGGACATAGTATGCTGAGGTTCCAATCATCTAGTATGCGTTCTTCTAGCCAGATTGCGCAGTTAAGCTGATGCATACGCCTTATCAGCGTATCGCCTCCGATCGTAAATAGTTCAGCGGGTAACCCGTCGGCTCCTGCTGCCTTGTTGTTCTTTAGTCGGGTCACTGCTACTTGGACCTTATTCTGACTAGGAGGTAAACATTCTATACCATCATCATTGATTGGTTCTGCGGTATCCTCTTCGCCGCCAACGTAGGACACTAGCAGTTGGGTAAAATATTCTTTTCATATCCTCAGCATGTTATCTGTGTCTGTTGCCAGATTTCCTTCTTTGTCTCTACAGGAGGATTTGCCTGCATCAAAGCCGTCGGTTTGATGTTTAATTCTTTGGTAAAATTTCCGGACTTCATTCTGACTCCTGTACATCTCAATTCGCTCACACTCACGTCTTTCCATTTCCTTTTTCTTTCTGCGGAATAGCCGTTTCTCCTCGCTCCTTTTCTCACGATACCTCTCCTTCATATGGCGCGTTGCTACTGATTGCAGGGTTGCTCTATATGCCGCATTCTTGGCTTCAGTAGCATCTCGACACTCTTGGTCGTACCATGGGTTTCTTGGAGGAGGCTTCCGGTACCCAAGTACGGATTTCGCGGCATTTTCCATGGGGTGGGCAATAGATTGCCACTGCGCCATTATATCATCGGGACAAGGAGTTCTTTCTTGAAGCAGTTGTTTTTTTTTTTTTTTTTTGTTAAAAAGTGTTCCCTAAATTCTGACGTGCCAATGCTTGGACTGCCAGTTATGAGGAGAAAAATTCCATAACATAGTGAGATTTTTATTCTGCTTTTTCTTTTGGATGTGATCTTCTTTTTATTTTTGGAATTTCTGTTTAACGCATTAAATTGTTGTTTGTGGGTAGAAATTTTGAACGACGAACTTTATCTAAAATGATCTAATTTTTTGACATTTCTGTTTGTCCATCCTCTTACGTTTTCTAGCACGAGTCATGATGAATGTGTACTCCATTTGTAGGTGTGTTAAGTAACCATGATCAGCATCAGCAGCATTACCAACACATTACCACCCTTTTCAGCATTCATCTCCATTATCATCTGCAGAATCGGTAAAAAAAAAGTTGTATGAACATAAAGGCGATAGCGCTAATGGCCCTCTTACAGGTCTATAGCAACATTTGTTATTTCTTTTGAAGCAAACAGAGATTCATTCATGAATTTGAAGACAATGGAGGTTGTGAAAATCGTGAAGGGCTAATTGATTTTACTTTTTTTGTTGCCATGTAAATGGTACATAGATCAAGTGGTGAAAGACATCTCGAAACTTGATGTCAGAGAGGAGCAGCGCAGAAGATCGAGGAAATAAATATTCTGTCATAGCCAATTAATTAAAAAAGTAAAAGTAAATGGAATTTCAGACCACCCTATCACTTTATAACGTATACGTGTAAGAGAGATTCTCTCAACGAAATTTGCAAAGAAATTTTGCTACGATAGCAATAATATTTTTTAAAACAATAGTTTTTGTCTGCTGAAAATGGTAAAGCAAACATGACTGCTGTTTTAGTAAACTTACAGCTGCTGTTTGAGCGAATATATCCACCTGCAGTTTCAGCCAACAAAATCTGCTGTTTTAAATTACTGCTCGACAGCCAAAATTACACTATTCAAAACACTGATGTTATATGGCTCCAAAGCATGGGTACTTGCGAAAGCAGATGAGCCAGTACTTGAGAGAAAAATACTTCGTAAAACATATGGAACAAATATAGGCTTCCTATGAACCACGAGCTGTATGGCCTGTATGATGACGATAGCGTAGTTAAAGGCATCAAAATTCACCATTTGCGTTGGCTAGGTTATGTTGTTAAACCTAGCCAACGCCAACGTTTGCGTTAATGGGCAATATAGGCCCATATAAAACACCATAGTTAAACGCATCAAAATACACCGTTTGCGGTGTATTTAGCATGAATGAAGAAGCTCCAGTGCAAAAGTTTTTGAAGGCTATCACGATGGTACACGTAAACCGGTACGGCCAAGAGCCCGATTGAAAGATCAAGTGGTAAGTGACACATTGAAACTTGGAGTCAGAGATTATAGAAGGAGCATAGAAGATCGAGGGGCTTGAAACGCTATTCTACGTTCGGCTAATGGGAAAAATGTTCTTTCATAGCCAATTAAAGTAAGTAAAGTAGCATGATGACTGCAGACAGACAGACACATGGATATCGTTAAATCGTTTTAGAATCTTACGACAATCAGAGCATAGAGGGTGATTTTTTAAGAGATATAGGAAAGTTTTTCAAAAATAAAAAAGACATACAATTCAAAAAAATTCATGAAATCTTTGTTTGAATCAGTAGTATCGTACGATCCATATAATTTAATGTTTGAAGATCATGCAAATGTTGACCGCGACATAGTATCTCACAAATGTTGCCAGAATTAGTAGGGGGAAAATCACCGCGGAAAAATGTTTTTTCTGCTAGTCTCGCCAGGATTCGAACCCAGGCGTTCATCGTCATAGGCGGACATGCTAACCTCTGCGCTACGGTGGCCTTCGATATATCACAAATAAATGCTTCAATGTAGTCTTCCAATACCTCAATTAAAGCGGGCTTGTCTATATATACAAGAGCTTTAACATAGCCCCACAAAAAATAGTCTAACGGCATTAAATCGCACGATCCAGGTGGCCAATTGACCGGTCCCGAACGTGAAATAAAATGTTCACCGAACTTGCCTCTCAATAAGGCATGTGGCACCGTCTTGTTGAAACCACATGTCATGCATTTGCATATCTAAATCTAATCCGGTTTCGAGCAAACTTTGCAGATATTGTGATAGCCGTCGAGGAAAGCCTTGCACAAAATGTTGGCAAGATTGATCAATAAATGCGCTTGCAGTGGCTTTTGGGTTGGAAATCGGGCGATATACATATATGACAGCTATATCTACATCTGAAGCGATTTCTATGAAATTCACCAGTAATGTCGAGAGCCAAGAGAAAATCCTTCCTAACAAATTTCCAGAGAATTGGTTAACAAATGAGCACTTTATTGCAGTATTTCTCAAAATCGGACGAATATATATATGGGAGTTATACCAAAATCTGAACCGATTTCGAGCAAACTTCTCAGATATTGTGGTAGTCATCGAGGAAAGAGTTGTGCAAAATTTTGGCAATGTTAGTCAATAAATGCGTTTACTGTGACTCTAGAAGTTAAAATCGGGCGACATACATATATGGCAGCTATATCTAAATCTGAGCCGATTTCTATGAAATTCTCCAGTAACATTAAGAGTCATAAGAAAGTGCTTTCAGTTGAATTTCGAGCGAATCGGTTAACAATTGACCAATTTATTGCATTATTACTGCAAATCGGACGAACATATATATGGGAGCCATATTAAAATCTGAACCGATTTCGAGCAAACTTTAAAGATATTGTGGTAGTTATAGAAAAAAGCGTTGTACAAAATTTTGGTGAAATTAGTCAATAAATGCGCTTGCAGTGGTTTTTGAAGTGAAAATCGGGCGACATACATATATGGCAGCTATATCTAAATCTGAACCAATTTCTATGAAATTCACCAGTAGTATTACGAGTCATAACAAAATTCTTCCTGCCAAATTTAGAGAGAATTGGTTAACAATTGACTATTTTATTGCAATATTTATCAAAATCGGACGAACATATACATGGGAGCTATATCAAAATCTGAACCGATTTCGAGCAAACATTCCTGATATTGTGGTAGTTATAGAAAAAAGCGTTGCACAAAATTTTGGTGAAATTTGTCAATAAATGCGCTTGCTGTGACTCTAGAAGTGAAAATCGGGCGAAATACATATATGGAAGCTATATCTTAATCTGAACCGATTTTTATGAATTTCACCAGTAATATTAAGAGTCATAAGAAAGTCCATTCAGTTGAATTTCGAGAGAATCGGTTAACAATTGACCTTATTATTGCACTATTACTGCAAATCGGATGAACATATATATGGGAGCTATATCAAAATCTGAACCGATTTCGAGCAAACTTTAAAGATATTGTGGTAGTTGTCGGGAAAAGGATTGTCCACAATTTTGGCCAAATTGGTCAACAAATGCGCTTGCAGTGGCTCTTGAAGTAAAATCGGGCTATATACATATATGACAGCTATATCTAAATCTGAACCGATTTCTATGAAATTCACCAGTAGTATTGAGAGCCATAACGATAGCCTTCCTGCCAAATTTCGGGAGAATTGGTTAACAATTGACCTTTTTATTGCAATATTTATCAAAATCGGATGAACATATACATGGGAGCTATTTCAAAATCTGAACCGATTTCGAGCAAACATCCCTGATATTGTGGTAGTTATACAAGAAAGCGTTGTGCAAAATTTTGGCAAGATTGGTCAATAAATGCGCTGGCAGTGGCTCTTGAAGTGAAAATCGGGTGAGATTCATATATGGCAACTATATCTAAATCTGAACCGATTTCTATGAAATTCACCTGTAACATTAAAAGTCATAACAAAATTCTTCCTGTCTAATTTTGAGAGAATCGGTTGGCAAATTAGCACTTTATTGCAATATTTCTTAAAATCGGACGAACATATATATGGGAGCTATATCTAAATCTGAACCGATTTCGAGCAAACTTCTCCCATATTGTGGTAGTTGGCGAGGAAAGCTTTGTGCATAATTTTGGCAAGATTGGTCAATAAATGCGCTTGCTGTGACTCTAGAAGTTAAAATCGGGCGATATGCATATATGGCAGCTATATCTAAATCTGAACCGATTTCTATGCAATTCACCAGTACTGTCGAAAGCCAAGAGAAAAAAATCCTTTCTACCAAATGTTGAGAGTATGGGTTAATAAATGACCATTATATTGCGTTATTACTGCAAATCGGACGAACATATATATGGGAGCTATATCCAAATCTGAACCCGATTTTTTCCAATTTCAATAGGTTTCGTCTCTAGGCCGAAAAGAATGCCTGTACCAAATTTTAAGACGATCGGATGAAAATTGCGACCTGCACTTTGTACACAAACTAACATGGACAGACAGACGGACAAACAGACGGACAGACAGACGGACAGACAGACGGACAGACAGACAGACGGACAGACAGACGGACAGACAGACGGACAGACAGACGGACAGACAGACGGACAGACAGACAGACAGACAGACAGACGGACAGACAGACAGACAGACGGACAGACAGACAGACAGACGGACAGACAGACGGACAGACAGACGGACAGACAGACGGACAGACAGACGGACAGAAAGACGGACAAACAGACGGACAAACAGACGGACAAACAGACGGACAAACAGACGGACAGACAGACGGACAAACAGACGGACAAACAGACGGACAAACAGACGAACAGACAGACGGACAGACAGACAGCCAGACAGACAGCCAGACGGACAGACAGACAGACGGACAGACAGTCGGATCTTAATCGTATCAGAAAGTGATCCTGAGTCGGTAGGTATACTGATCAATGGGTCTATCTCTCTTCCTTGTGGGTGTTACAAACAAACGCAATAAGTTATAATACCTTTTACCACAATAGTGGTATAGGTTATAAAAACTCGTTTACCCCATATCCTATGGCGGTATGTAACAAACCATTCTATAAACATTAGCAAAATTTCTTATAAGGAAATTAAAATCAATTTTGTTGTTTTTTTCCTGTAAACGAATTTCGACGAATATTTCATAAAAAATATTAAAATAATTACCCATTTTTTAAACTAGTCTTTATTACATATCCATATTCCTTAATTTTAATTTCTATTTTTTCTTTAATTTCAGATAAATACCTCACTTTGATATAAAAAAAGGTAAGTCAAGTATTTTTTAAACATTTTTCCCAAACATTCCAATGAACATAAAACATTGAAATTAAATGACCCATAAACTAGGTAGAAAAATTCATGGCATTTTATATGAATTTTTGGGCAGCAAAATATTTCTCAGACACTTGACCCATGTTGGTAGACAAATAATGTGACAGTTTATGAGTAAATTTATGCCATAAATCATAAGCATTTTTATTGCCTTCATGGAAATGAAAGTTCTCAAAATTCTTAGAGAAGAACCCCTGGCAATCTGCATCGATCATAGCAAAACATAAAATGAATTTAAAAATTAATTTAAAATGCTCTTCCTTCCGTGTTAATTTCACTTTTAGCTGCATAGTTTTATGGACTTCTTTTATTGACATGCTCCTTTATAGTTTTTTTTCCATTTTCACAAGCCTGTTTAATTTCCTTGAACCTCGTTGCTGGGCAACAGTGGTAGTTGCTGAAAATATCTGAAAAACTTCAAAAGAATTTAATAGCATTTTATTTTTGTTCTATTTTGGCTCTCTATCAAAAATTTTTCATTTTATTGCCGTCTGCCTCAAATGATAAGAAGATGTATTCGAGACCTAATATGCGTAGGTCTTGAAAATTTCTAAACTTAAATAATGTCAATATACAAGTCCAAGGGGCAAATGGAGAAGAAAAAAAAAAGAAATTTTCTAAAAAAAGAAAATTTTTGCAAAATTTAGCTATAAATAAAAATAAAATTTTTAAATATATCGTTTGAGAAAATTCCAATGGAAATAAAATTGGACGAAATCCTTTGAAGAAATAAAATCTTGACAAATTTTTCATAGAAATAAAATTTTTAAAAAATTTTCTATGAAAGAAAATAATAACAAAATTTTCTATAAAGAAAAGGTTAGAAAAAATTTGGTATAAGACATATTTTGCCGAAATTTTCTACAAAAATAAAAAAAAAAACAGTAAGGAAAGGCTAAAGTCGGGCGAAGTCGACTATATAATACCCTACACCTACCCTACAATTATTAATTCGGGCAACAGATGTATGTATATGAGAGCTATATCTGAATCTGCATCGACCTTTTTCTGACAGATCGATTGAAAATTGTTTTTACTACTGCCATTTAAGTGCAAATCGGGCTATAAATATATATGGGAGCTATATCCAAATCTAAACCGATTTCGATGAAATCCTGCAGGTATATAAGGATCAGTAACAAAACAATCCGTGCCAAATTTTGTGCAGATCGGTTGAAAATTGTAGTTACTACGGTCATTTAAGTGCAAATCGGGCAATACATACATATGGGAGCTATATCCAAATCTGAACCGATTTTGATGAAATCTTGCAGATATGTTAGGATCAGTAACAAAACAATCCTTGCCAAATTTTGTGCAGGTCATTAGAAGATTTTAGTTACTACGGCCATTTTAGTGCACATCCGGCGATAGATATGTATGGGAGCTATATCCAAATCTGAAACGATTTTGATGAAATCTAGCAGATATCTTAGGATCAGTAACAAAACAATCCTTGCCAAATTTTGTGCAGATCGGTTAAAAATTGTAGTTACTACGGCCATTTAAGTGCAAATCGGGCGATACATATATATGGGAGCTATATCTAAATCTGAACCGATTTGGATAAAATCTCGCAGATATGTTTGGATCAAAAACAAAACAAACCGCGCCAAATTATGTGCAGATCGGTTGAAAATTTTAGTTACTACGACCATTTAAGTGCAAATCGGGCGATACATATATATGGGAGCTATATCTAAATCTGGACCAATTTGTACCAAAATCAATGGCGTTCGTCCTTCGGTCAGAAAAGTTACATGTGCAAAATTTCGTGACGATTTGACAACAAAAGCGACCTGTACGTTGATGACAAGAATACATGGACTCACAGACGGACATGGCTAGATCGAATTGGAAAGTGATTCTGAGTTGATCGGTATACTTATCAATGGGTCTAGATTGGTATTAGGCCCTAGCTCCTCACATACGAAATTAAGCCCTGAATTTTAAAATGAAATAAAGGCCCAAGCCCCAAATATCGTTGTTTTTGTTTCATGCATACAAGTTTGGGGCCTTCCTTAGGTTTTCGTTTGGGGCCTTGCTTCATTGGGGCCCTATTTCATACCGCCGATCTGCGTCTGTTTCCAGTGGAGTATCAGATCTAGTGGTATCAGCGGTAGCATGTTGTCACCCTCGAGTGGTGGAACAGTTGGGCTAGCTAGGCATTTGCCGAATACACCTGATTCGAGTCTTGAGGACAAGCCATCGCCCTTCTCTGCCAAACCAATATGCTCTTTGAGGGCTTAAAATAACAAAATAAGCATCGCTCTTAGGCTTATTGAGAGGCTTGGGAGGAGTGCTCCTAAAACTCTCACCGATACACAGAAAACAGGGACGTAGGCAGGATTTTATTTTGGGGTTCCTCATATATGAAATACAAAACAATACTAACTAACCTCTGTGCTATGGTGGCCTTGAATTGCAAAAGACTGATAATCACCCTGCCACTATCAGAGAATGAGGGGAATGCAGCGAGACGCTACCCGACAAGCCCTGTGTAGGTGGGACATTCGATAGGATTGAGGCAAGGGTGTGCGCCGCTAAGGACGGAACTCAAAAGGTACGCCGTTAGCAGCAGCTAGTGAGGCATCTAAGGGGGAATCGTCCACACCTCAAGTGTTAAAAGTTCTGAAAAAGGGTGGTTCCACTGCTTTCTCAACTGTGCTTGAATGCGTAAGGAAACTCATAATGACAAGATCCAACGAATCTTGTGAGGATGAACACTTGGCGGACTTTGAAGACGAGGCTAACGCAACAGTGGTGGAAAATCTGACTATGGTCCAGTTTCTGCAGATATGTCTCCACCATTGTAAGGCCACTGCGGCGTCACTAAAGGTTCCTCTGATGGCAGGAGGGTTTGACGTTGTTATTATCACCCTGCCAAGATCAGAAGAGGAGTGGAAGACGTCTGGACGGGACCCGACAAGTCCTGTTAGAGTACCATCCGGGTTGAATTGGGGCTCAAGGTGTGCACCAGCAGGGAAGGACTGAATTCAAAAGGCACTTTGACAGCAGCAGCTAGTGGCGCATCTAAGGAGGAATCGTCCACACCACAAGTGTCTAGTGTTCTGAGAAAGGGTGGCTCCACTACTTTCTCAACTATGCCTGGATGCCTTAGGAAACTCATAATGAAAAGATCTAACGAATCTTGTGAGGATGAACTACAGGCGGTCTCAGAAGACGAGCCTTATGCAACTATGGTCCAGTTTCTGTCGCCTCGGCGGCACTACAGGGTTTTCTGATGACAGGAGGAGTTGACGTTTTCTTATCCAGGAACCATGGATGTGTGCCATCAGACTCACTTAGACGTTTTCGTCCATTGCGATACCACAGGAAGAGGGGAAGAAAGTTGCCTCCTTGTTCCTAGAGTTGAACTATCCAGATCGCTTAAAAAAGACCAACAACCAACAAAATAATTCCTGAATTGAAAGAGAAGATACCGAGCCTGTATTATTGCAAAGTAATTGCGAGACTAAGAACTACCTCACACAATAAGGGCAACAAATAACATGGCCATAAAGACATAAAGTGCGGGTTGGGAACACTCCAAAATTATGTGGTCCAATCTAGACTTGAAGAGGTCTGCCGCTTTGCTTTCGCAGGCTAGAAAAGACGTCTCAGATGCTGATAGACTGAAGGTTTCCAGTAACGACTTTTTCAAAAGCTGTGAGTGCGTCGCTGAAGAAGAGACTATAGAACATCTGTCGTGTGTGTGTCTCGCTATAGCAGTCAGAAGGGTTTCCACTTTAGATTCTCATTTGGTATCTAAATTGGGGTTGTGGTGCCTAGAGGGACCACACCATCCCTAAAAGCCGCCAAATAGATATTGAATAGAATTGGGACAAGGAGAGTGTGGATCAGCGCCAACTGTCGCTACGATGGAAAGCTGGACACACGACTCCAGAGGTTGTTGTTCCAATTGTGGACTGTATATGGATGTCACAGAGGAGATTATCTTCCACACGGTAACGTTAGCAGAACCAGCTGATGGATTCAATGGCTTAACGACACGGCTTTATGTCAGGTTGGGTGAAGTTGATTTCTCGAGCAATGAAAATCACCATCCAACTCACCAAATGGTATAGAGAAAAAAAGAGTAGCACGAGCAGGTTAGAATCCAAGTTGGTTTTATTTAAAGATGATAAGTTCTCACCAAGTAGTTTGGTTTGCGGCTGCCAAGCAAGTGGCAGATTGACAATTTTCTTTCAACTAGGAAACCTATCGACTTTATTTTATTTCATTTTAGAACTAGTTGAAGTTTAAACAAACTTTGACATTCTTGTCGATACTAATTTTAGTGCAATTTGTACATTTTCCTAATAGTTCAATTTTTAATTCATATGACTTTCAAACTATGTTTCGGTTAAATTCAAATTAAATTCATATAATACATTAAGGCTAAACAACATGTTTAGACATGGCGCCGGGCTTAGAAATGATCGTTCTGGTGGGTGGCACAAAGTACAGTTGCTAATGATCGAATGGCGTCTGAAATTATGGTTTGGTTTATAAATGGTTGAATGGATGTGTTCCTTTTAGCCTTTTGACCAATTCGCTTGCTCTTCTGTTGCTTATGATGCCTTGGTTGCTGTTGTTGAGTATGCTGACTTTTTCTTTGCTTTGGATGGTTCTTTTGTTGTCTTTTGGTGTTCGTAACTGAGGTTCCAGTGTAAATCATCGGTTTGTTTGGGTGCAACATGGTGTGATGGCAATTACGACATTTGCGACATTTATTTTTTGATTTACATTGGGCGGCTGTGTGGCTTTTCGCTAGACAGTTCACACAGTATTTGAATTGACGCACTGTCCGGCATCTCTCAACAGGTTGCATCTTAAAAAATTTTGGACATACACTTATGCTGTGGAATCTCTTACACAACATACAACGATATATCTCGGAGTTTGGGGATTGATTTTTACTAGATGATTTTACCATCTGATCCGGCCTGGGAATCCTCGATTCTTCCGAGCTTCCACTCACTGGGTGGAAGCAAATCATCAATAACGACGACTAGATCTCCCTTTTTCACGTCAGATTGCGGGTTTTTCCACTTGTATCGTTTCTGAAGTGATTTCAAGTAATCTTCTCTCCAGCGTACCGCGAACTGATGGTGGATGGCTTTCAGTTTCGTCCATCGATTTATCATAGAAATATTTGGAGATATCGGTTCGGGAAATGCTAACATCGGGGACCCTTTTAGAAAGTGGCCCGGTGTGAGTGCACTCAAATCTGTAGGGTCTTCTGACAAAGCTGATATAGGGCGAGAATTTAGAACACCTTCTATGCGTGCTAAAATAGTGGCAAATTGTTCAAATGTAAACCTGTGGGCACCTGCTACCCTTTTAAAATGGAGTTTGAAGCTCCTAACAGCAGCCTCCCACAATCCTCCCATGTGTGGGGCGTGAGGTGGTATGAAGCTCCATTCGAAACCATGCGTGGAATATCTATTCGACAAATCTGCAGATGCATTTTTTATAAACTGTGAAAATTCCCTGAGAAGCACTCTACTAGCGCCTACAAAATTCCGACCATTATCCGATACTACCCTTCGGGGTAGTCCTCGCCTCCCAACAAATCGAGCAAAGGCGGCCTCGAATGCCACAGACGACAAATCTGAGCACGGCTCTAAGTGTATGGCCTTCGTTGAGAAGCACACGAACACTGATACGTATGCCTTGGTCGAAGGAGCTTTGCGTAAATATGAGCTTTTCAGGTCGAATGGACCTGCAAAGTCTATGCCGGTCACATGGAATGGTGGCGAGATCGTACACCGATCAAGTGGTAATGGTGCCATGCGTGTGAAAATCATCAAAGAATTTGTCATAGACAACTTCCCTTCATGTCCACTACTGAAATATGCCTTAGAAGTGGAAAAAATAACCACAAGCAAAAAGCCCAATTTAATTTTGAATGTTGATGGTGTTATAGCCACATCATTTGTGGATATGCTGCGCAATTGCGGATCATTTACCAGCGAGGAAGCTCAGGAGTATATAAATATTGGAGCCATAAATTCGTTATTCGTGCTGGGACGTAGTATAGGTTTCATTGGCCACTTCATGGATCAGAAACGTTTGAAACAAGGCCTTTATCGCCATCCTTGGGATGATATCTCCTACGTAATGCCAGAACAATTTAATTAAGCAATATGCGGTGTGTCATAAGGATACTTTATTATCATCATAAGCTTCGACACATCACAAACCAACAGAATTCTCCAATGTTATCCCCTTCTCATGTCTCAACTCATTGCTAGGAAATGTGTAACCTCATACCACAAACATGTCACATACTACTTCTACTACTTACTCTTTTCATTCCTTATTTTGTGTAAAATTTCATTTCTCTAAAAATTATTATTTTTATACTTAGCCATGGCATTTAAAATCTTTTTCCACTTGTATCGTTTCTGAAGTGATTTCAAGTAATCTTCTCTCCAGCGTACCGCGAACTGATGGTGGATGGCTTTCAGTTTCGTCCATCGATTTATCATAGAAATATTTGGAGATATCGGTTCGGGAAATGCTAACATCGGGGACCCTTTTAGAAAGTGGCCCGGTGTGAGTGCACTCAAATCTGTAGGGTCTTCTGACAAAGCTGATATAGGGCGAGAATTTAGAACACCTTCTATGCGTGCTAAAATAGTGGCAAATTGTTCAAATGTAAACCTGTGGGCACCTGCTACCCTTTTAAAATGGAGTTTGAAGCTCCTAACAGCAGCCTCCCACAATCCTCCCATGTGTGGGGCGTGAGGTGGTATGAAGCTCCATTCGAAACCATGCGTGGAATATCTATTCGACAAATCTGCAGATGCATTTTTTATAAACTGTGAAAATTCCCTGAGAAGCACTCTACTAGCGCCTACAAAATTCCGACCATTATCCGATACTACCCTTCGGGGTAGTCCTCGCCTCCCAACAAATCGAGCAAAGGCGGCCTCGAATGCCACAGACGACAAATCTGAGCACGGCTCTAAGTGTATGGCCTTCGTTGAGAAGCACACGAACACTGATACGTATGCCTTGGTCGAAGGAGCTTTGCGTAAATATGAGCTTTTCAGGTCGAATGGACCTGCAAAGTCTATGCCGGTCACATGGAATGGTGGCGAGATCGTACACCGATCAAGTGGTAATGGTGCCATCATTTGGGTACAGGATTTGTGTTTGAACACAACACACGTCTTACATTTGCGTATAATAGACTTAACCCGGGGTTTCAGTCTTGAAATGTAAAATTCTGTCTGTACCATTCTGCACATTAGCGTGCAGTCTGCGTGAGCCAAAAACTTGTGAAGATGAGACAGGTAAAGATGGCAAAACCATGAATTGCCTGGAAGTACCATTGGGTGGCGTTCGCTATATGGAAGTGTTGATTGCGACAAACGCCCATTAATTCTAATAATCCTGGCATCATCAAGAAATGGGTTAATTGTGCTCAAAGAGCTTTTTGGGGAGATTTGGAGACCTTGAGAAAGAGCATTGTATTCGTCCTTGAACCCGTATTGCTGAGCCGTGAGTATTAACCTTCGCTTCACAAACAAAATCTCCTCGTAGCAAAGACTCACACTGGAGAAATTCGCAGTCGATCTAGTTGTCGGATGTGTCCGGTGATAAAATCGATAAATATATGAAATAACTCTTAAGGCTCTATCGTATGAAGAAAATCTTTTCAAAATTTCAGAATCTTCTGATACAATGTGAAAGGTTTGTGCAAGTCCCTCCGGTGGTCCCGGGGGTGTTATGGGAACCATTTCTGGCCAAGAGGACGAAGTGGCAGTCATCCACGATGGTCCGTTCCACCATAGCTTGGAGTTCGTAAGATCTCGAGGACTACACCCACGGGTACCAAGATCCGCTGGATTGTCGGCAGTAGGAACATGACGCCATTGGGCATTGGGAACAAGGGAATGAATCCTTGAAGTCCGATTCGCGACAAATGTCTCCCAAGACCATGGAGGTTTTGATAACCACCCAAGTACGATCGACGAATCCGTCCACAAGAAGGTGTGAGCGATTTCAAAATCAAAAACAGATAAAATATAATTCACCAGCTTGGCTAGTAGCTCGGCTCCAATAAGCTCCAAACGTGGTAAACATACCGTCTTCAATGGAGCTACCCTACTTTTTGCAATCAGTAGGTTGGAGCAAGACTCAAATCCCGAATCAACCACTATGTACACGCAAGCGCAATATGCTGCTTTAGAAGCATCAGCAAAGCCATGGATCTGAACGCGATCAGATGGCATATATCGAATCCAGCGCGGTATTCTTAGGTCAATAATATGGGAGAAATCTTTCATGAGACCCTCCCAGGTTAAGTGTGACTCCTCGCTTATGGGTGAATCCCAATCCAACCCTTCAAGCCATAACTGCTGCATTAGTATCTTGGCTCGTATGATGACTGGAGTTATCCAGCCTGCTGGATCAAATAACTGACTGACGGCCGACAGCACCTTTCGTTTAGTCAGGGTTGTAGTTGTGTTTATAGGATTCAGCGCGTAAGAAAAACTGTCGGTCAAAGCGTTCCACATTACTCCAAGAGTCTTTGTGGAGCTTGTCTCATCCAGTCTCAAAAAATTCAGGTCATACATGTCTTCGGGAGGCAAATGATTCAAAAGTCGAGAATTATTGGCGGTCATCTTCTTTAACGGGAAACCCGCAGATTTGAGAGTAGTTATCAACTGGGTTTGGAGATCGATTGTCTCCTGTAAAGAAAAACCGCCAGAAAGTATATCGTCCACATAAGTTTCTTTCCTTAATGTGTAAGATACTTTCGGGAACTGTGTCTCACAGTCGGATGCTAATTGAAGCAAAGTACGGATCGCCAAAAATGGGGCGCAGTTTATACCAAAAGTTACAGTACGTAGTTGGTAATCTTTGACTGCGCTATCAGATGTTTTCTGATATAGAATTCTCTGGTATGGCCGATCAATTGGGTGTACTAAAATTTGCCGGTACATTTTCTGTATGTCACCGCTGAAGACATATTTGTATTTCCTCCAATTTAACACAGTGGTTATCAAATGTGTTTGAAGTGTGGTCCCAGTCAATAAGACGTCATTAAGAGAGAATCCAGATTTGGATTTTCGGGACGCATTAAACACAATTCTTACTTTCGTACTTTTATGTTCAGGTCGCACCACAGCGTGATGGGGGAGGTAGAAAGAATAAAACTTTCCGTCAGAGAAAACCTCTTCGGAAGATGTTTCTTCCATATGACCCATTGATAAATATTCCTCCAAAACCGAATTGTATTGAAACTGTAGTTCCGGATTTTTCGACAGAGTATTCTCCATTCTTGTTAACTGCCCGAGGGCGAGGAATCGCGATGATCCGAGATGAATGGAATTTGAAAACTCTTTTTTAAATGGCAGTCGTACAATGTACCGACCGTCGGGTCCACGTACTGTGGTTTTAACGTAAAATTCCTCGCAGAATTGATCTTCCTCTGAAATTGGGGGTGAAGCGGGAATATCTTCCAATTCCCAAAATTTCTGCAGAGTTTCATTGAGAGCGGTGTTCTCAGAGGGTAAAACATTGGTCGTGAACGCCTGAATTTGTTCCGTCCTCATGGGGCCGCTGAGGACCCAACCAAAAATAGTATTATAGGCAGATGCGTCCCCACATATATTCTTCTTAATTCCATCGATGTTGAGATATTTCTCAGAGTCATTGCCCAAAATCAGATCTATCTGTGACGACTTGTTGAAAAAAGGATCTGCTAAATCAAGTTCACTTAATTCCTCCGGATTTGTGATCGAAAATGAGACGGAAGGCAATTTCTGGGTTACCTTAGGGAGCACGATGGCATTAATGGCTATTCGAAGATTGTATCTTGAGGAATAAAGTACCAGTTCACATTCCTTATTAGAAGAAAGTTTCTGTTCCCCTATACCGAAGATATCAAATAGGGCTCTACGATAAGGGATTTGAAGCAGATTTCTGGCCTTTTCTGACAAAAATGTGCGTTGGGAACCAGGGTCTATCAATGCTCGAAGAGTGAAAAGCTGTCCTCCATGATCAACTTGCACCATAGCGGTGCGAAGCAAAATAGTTCCATTGCTTGAAGCAAAATTTGCCTGTACCTGAGCCCTGCGTAAAAGACCTGATGATGATGGATTGGATGTGTCCTCCGCCATACTATTCGGATAACGACGAGGTTCCGTCGTCACAGGACCATCTTTAACCCTATTACTCTCAGACTCGACTTGTGACCTCTGCTTCAAATGGAGCAAGGTATGATGTGATTTCTGACACACCGAGCATTTGTTCTTGCTCTTACATTTCTGTTTCCTATGAAAGGTAGACAGACAGTTATTGCAGAATTTGTTTCTAAACACGAAGTCTATCCTTTCTTGTTCTGTAAAACCTCGGAATTTCGAGCAAATGCGTAAAGAGTGATTCTCCTCACATAAAGGACACGAAAGATCCAGTTTTTCCTGAGAATGGTAAGCCTGAGTACGATTAACCGGAGGAGAAGGCTGATTATAGCCATCTTTTGTTGAACGGATACTGGATAAACGTTCAACAATTTCATACCTATCGATGAGGAATTCGTCCAATTGGGACCACATCGGCAATTCACTGTGAGAGCTTAGGGACTGTTCCCATAAGGATAATGTCTTATCCGGAAGTTTCGTCGAAATCAAATAAATCAAAATAGGATCCCAATACTCTACTTTAACATCGAGTGTCCTAAGAGTGGCAAGACAGTCATTCACCGTCGACTGTATTTTCTGGACCGAATCACTAGTCTCTACCGCTGCCACTGGGATATTGAACAAAATCTTAAGTTGGTTGTCAACCAACACTCGCTTATTCTCAAAGCGAGCTTTAAGAGCCCTCCATGCCAATTCAAAATTCTCATCACACAAAGTGTATCGTTTGACTATGGCACCAGCAGAGCCCTGAGTCTTATTCCTCAGGTGATACAACTTCTGTGCCGGAGTAAGTTTTGGGTGGTTCACATAGACCGCCGTGAACATATCACGGAAAGATGGCCATTCCTCGTATCCCCCTTTGAAAACCTCCGTATCGCACGGAGGAACCTTTATGTAAACATTGGGTGAATCATTCGAGTGTGGCTCTAAACCACCGCGAGGGATCGGGAAATCATTCGGAGTTATGCCTATTCTGAAAGCCTCTACTCGAGGATCGGAAGAAGATGTTATCTTCGAAATATCGAAATGCCGAGATCTAGACCCATAGTATGCTTCAGAGCATACATTAAAATTGATCTTAGCTTTATCTCTCACTTCCTTGGTAACAGACGGATCAGATGACAGCATTATGGACTCATAGGAAGAATTCAACTTCTTCCATCTATCTTCAAGATCCTCCATTTTTGCCTGTACCAATGACTCGGTCTGCTGGATCAAATCTATCTTCTCTATATAACTGCAAAGCATCAACAAATGGTCGTAATAAAAATAAAATTTACTCTCTACCACGCACATCTTTCTATTCTCGCCACCCGTGGTACTATCGTCCAAAGAATCGTTAGACATATTCGTATGTTGACCCAATTATGGTCAGCACAGATCCTTTGAGGAGAAAAATAATATCTCTATATCGAGTCGGTAATTAAACGCGAAATAATGATAATGGACAGCACACTGCCCTAGGACCTACACGATCCCAACTAAAATTCACTGATGAGCAGTAAGCCCTTACCAATTCCGTTCAGTGTGACCCAAGCCAGACAGACAACAATAATTCCGGTGTGATCGACGAAATCTATGCACATTTCCCAAAGAATCCGATTTAATAAATTGTCTCAAAAAAAAAAATAGCCTCTCAATCAAAGCTTACCGGAAAACTCTGTCTGCATACAAACAAAGGGTCTTGCTAAATAAAAAAAAATTTGTTTGAGCCCAATAGTCTTTAGGTGGCTATGAACCGCTATATATAATAAACAAAATGTTACAAGCGGGGAACAAAATAGTGAGTAATTGTAAACCATATGACAAAATCCAAAATTAAAAGTTGGAAGGACAATTTTGATGAACTAGTTTCGGGTGACTATGAACCTTTGCGTAGCGATGAATTTGAATTTACTTCTAGTGACAGCAACTAATTTAAATTCATTTGATTGTAAACCACATTATTTTTTCCCAATTTAAATGAAATTGGCATGTTATCCTAGATC